>NC_087341.1:15526666-15827500 GCF_037043105.1 Vanessa tameamea
GCTGGCTATCGATAGAACAAATTAGTTATTATATTATTTTATTTTGTTGAACGGTTTGTATTTTAAATATCATTGTTATTAGAATATTCAAAAATAATATTCAATTACTTTTTTAAAAGTTAATTAATTAATTCAATAAAAACATACTTATCATGATATATAGATATCAACTTGCCCACTAGTATAAATAAAATTAAATTAACAAACATACATTAGAAAATCCAAGTCCACGTTTAGCCAATCGCATCTAATGAAATAATAAAAGAAAACTAATACGACATTTCTGCCAAATATCGACATATCGACAGTCAGCTGGCGTCTCTCGTGGTGTCAAGCCCCAGGGTGCCGCTCGTGCCCGCCCCACCTGCTCGCGCCTCGGGACGGCTATTTGTGCGTAAATACCTCCCATTGTCTACACAAACACACACAATCGACGATACAACGTCCTGCTGGTTCTGAGAACAAGGCAATCCCGGCCCGGTGGTCGGTGGTCGATGGTCAACGCTATAAAATTGATGATCATACGCATCAAGCTATCAGTAACGTTATTGTTGATTATGATGACTAAGATGAAGTGTAAATTTTAGATTTTTATCGATGTTGTTGTGGCTACGTCACTACTTCGATGTGATTACATTCACATAGAAGTATGTTTGGTTCTAATTATGAGATATTTATGGAAATGTCAGGCGTATCAAGTTGTGTCGGACATTTTAAGTTATGTATGTAGTGTACATATTAATAAGAGCTGAAATATGGACTGAGCGGCGCGGCTTTGGAGAGACCGATGCCCACCTGTGGACAAGGACGCACATGGCCTGATTATACATGTGTGCTATGTACATACAAAAATAAACTTTACTATAATCTTATATAATAACTATAATCTCCATCTTGATTAATATTTATGCCACTAAAATGGCATAAAAAACATGATTTTAGCTAGCTATGTATGTACTATATAGTTTATCTTTTCTGTCATATTTTCTAAATAAATATTACTTCACTACCATAAATCCTATACCTAGTTGATTAGATCATAGACAAATGAAAAACAAAAATTATATTGAATACGTTTCATAAATATTGGTTTTAAGAAGAGCGCTTGGAGCTTATTCCCTCACGCTACGCAGATGTAGATTGGGGCAAGTTTTTATCCAAAACACTATGCAGGTTTCCTCAAGATATTTTACTTTACAGTAACACATAAAAATTATTATAAACACAAATTATATAATTAGCAAAACTTAGTTCAGTTTGCCTGGGTTTGAACAAGCGTGAACAGACTTCCTAACCACTGGGCTGGCCTACCATAACAATAGTATTTTGAAAAATATTTGCTTATCTTTCATTATATTTTGCTTCCTCGTAGAGTCCGTGCACGCTCTGTGACTTACAATAAAACATGTTCGGATGGGACGCTCGACTATCAACAAAAATATTGAACTCAATTTTGAAACTTACCGTTAATTCTTTTTTATTAACAATGACTTATTAACTTCTTATTAACAATGGTATTTATTTGTTCCATAATATTTTAATGAGGATTTTGCACGAAGTATATTTAACTTAATTATATGTTTATATTAATTTACATATTCAAAACAAATGTAGGTATATTTAGTGTTAAAAAAGTTTTTTTGCTATCAAAGATATCTTAAAAATTCCTTTCGAACATTTTTTTTTAAAAACCGTTTTTATTAGGAATTTTATCCAAAAGTATTGAAATCAAAAAATACTTCATTCAAGTAATGTCTTTTAAGCACTATTTAATCGTCATATACAACATTATATGAGAAGTCATAGTTTCGAAATATATATTCTAGGGAGAACAGACAAGAAAATCAGTGGATACCGCCAATTAAATTCTATAAGTGTGTTAAATAATGATTAAATACGTATGCGTAAGTATGTATATGTATTTAGTCATTATTTATATATGTGTGAATTATTAACTATGTACGTATTTTGAACACCTACTTACTAATTTCGTGGTACACTCAACTATTAAGGTTTGTGAGCAGATAAAGCAGTTATGACAACTTTAAATTGTGTGCAATTTGGTTTTAATAAATAATTAATGAACCAGCTAAAATGTTTGGTGCTTAAATATTGTTTACAGTGTTACAATTATTACAGCATACAATGTAATATGGTTCTGTATTCTAATACGACGTATTTATAGTGGTTTCCATGGGATAATCAGATGGTTCCGCGAATTGGTTTATCAAATGAAACGCGAAACATTGTCGGATTATATCTTTACGGATTCTAAAATATTTTTTGAATTCTTTAAAATAATGTTTACTTTTATTTATTATCCTACTATAGAAATTTGATTTATTATCCTACGGTTCAGCGTTCCGTGGACACAAGATATTCTTTCCGTATTCTATGATTTTAATTGTAAGGAACCACTGCTCCAATATACATGAAATAAAAGACATAAAAATGCTTTCAAGTAACCGACGGCTCAGTACAGCCGCTATTGATTCGTGCTTAATCGAATTTTCTAAATAATTTTATTGAACATGTTTGTTCTCCACAAATACCTATTCATGCTAACATTCAATCTTATTTCAATTTACGTTTTAACTTTTATTCAAATGAAATAAGGTTCAAATTAATGTAAGGAATATCTAATGTTATCATGTTGGGCCCGTACGCTCTGAAACAATTGACACAAGTGACTCTCGCGCAAACTGTGTATACAATTTCAAATTCATGTGATTTTAATATCTATTCCTTAAGTACTTAGGCAGCAAATTGATTGATAGGTGTTGGTTATTATATCGTTATTGAAATTAAAGTGTCAAGTTTGTAATAAAGATGTCAGAAGGCCGGTGCCGTAAGTTTGTCTTTCACACGCGTATTTTCTACGACTGGACCGACCTACATTCTTTTACAGTAATAAAACTATTTAATTTATATAAAAAAAGATCGACTGTCGATCATTCCTCCTATAAATCAGTGTTATCTATTTTGTCCATAATAATTCCAACTATTTTCAATACGATCAAAGGTGTTTAATACACGCTTAAGAGTTTTAAATCATTCTTAGAAGTGAGTTAATTTATTCTGCAGCATAGTAGCTAAGTCTTATCCAGCCGCAGGCCGATCACTGCCTTTAAATTATTATCGTTCCACAAAACTACATCGTAATATTCATATGTATTTTAAGATAAACTAATACAAGTAAATGTTACACTTATTACGGCATACAATGTATTATTGTTCAAGTTTTTATTGGCTGACGTCGAAATTTATACCCCGTTTCAAATGTTTAATGGCTGCTTCAATAAATTAACTCGCGAACGAAATTGGACAGCCAATATTGTTTTTGTATTTATAGTTAATAAACTAACGTCCGTCTGGCGCAGTGGTTATCTTACCTGCTGCACGCATCGAAGTCTGGTGTTCGTTTACATCTGGCGATGTAATTATATATGAATTAAACATTTGCTGAATATTGCGTGCTTTCTTTCAAAGTGATTCGACACGTTAATTTTATAGCAGTGTTAAATATATACAAAAAAAATCAGATGTTATAAAACTGCGTTCTGCTAAGTCTTGAAAGCAACACGAATGAAGTGTATCTTCATTTCAGAATCTTGCAATATTCATAATGAAAAAAAAAATAAGACCTTTCTGTTATTGATTTATGATTTAAGACTTTATATATATTTATATATGTTATACGTTTTAATATCTGAGCATTTCTTTATTTGTAAATTATGTTTGTCCGTACATTTAAATAATAGTACCACAGGTTCACCTGTGTATTTTAAATTATTTACAGGTTTTAAAAATATAACGTTCACCCATCAATAGATTACTAATCTATTGAAATGATTACAAATCACGTACGATACATATATATGCTATAAGTACCTACATAATTTAAGAAAATATTACGTTTAAATGAAAAACGAAAACTCTTCATTTTTTGATTCATTAAACATTACGCATAGAATTGCTGCACTCCATTTCAACATTGTAATTTTATTGTTCTTGCATCCAAAAATAGTTTTCACTTAAACAATAAAATAAAAATAAAATTACATTCGGTTTTGTTGACTTATAAGTGTTATATTTACAAATGGTTTTTTATTCTATTAGTTATAAATGTATGTTTGTCGAGCCTTCGGTATTCTTTAAAGACATTATAGCTGAACGAAATCTCATTTAACAAAAGCACCGTTACGTCCCACGGCGCGCGGCGTTACTAAAAATAATATTGGATTTATAACTTTAAAAAAAACCTGTGAAGGTACCAAATTGATAAATTACAGCCAGGACACGTTTAATCCCCACGGAATAAGTTCTTACATAAGGATTACAGAGGCAAAGTATTGGTTTCTTTCACCGAAACCGATGCGGCCGTTTATGACGTATGTTCGCTCATTGTCAGCATTTCCGAAGGCATTTGTACTCGTATTCTTGTATGAGAGTCTAATAGTAATTTTATAATGAAAAATGTTTTAAATCGTCGATAGTTAATGGGAGAAAATGCGCTACGATTTTGTTAACTCGCCGGTCATAAGTCCCGCGCATCGGTGATGACATTCCCATATGTATTCTCCCTGGACTCTTAAAGCTTTAAACTTATAGATTACAATTATTTATATCTACTATTATTGTATTTGAATGCAAAGAAGAACAAAAAATAACTGTTTAAATATAAGAGTGTTTATGTTATTGAATTTTAAATATCTCATGTGTGTTTCGTTCGTTTAAAATTAGTCTTAATAAACGGGCCTGGTCGAGATATCACATGAAGTTGGACGTGATTTAATTTATTATGATAAATTATTTATTTATTTAATTAATTCTAATTTATTAAAATTATTTAATCATTTAAAAATAAATTATTTATACACCACAAAAAATAATCTTTTGAAGTTAAAAATAATCGTATGTTTGTAAATGAATACGATAAATTGAACACTGAAGTTAAAAGCTTTTAATAAAATGTCCTATTCGAACCGTTCGTATCTTTTTTTACCATTAAATTGTTTTATAGTTTTACTTTTATAGAAATTTGATCTGGGATGTGAACCATGTTGAATTTGGTCAAATCTCCACTAAAAGTTAGTCGCCTGTATAAAATTGCAACGAATCTTATATATTCACAGAGAATCGATTAGTGTTTATTTGGCAAGATCTCTAATCAAATAGCCGAATATTTGATCGTTTTTGGAGCGATTTTATCCAGCCGTGATGTTGTAATGCGCTTAATATTTACCTCCTAATTTGTTAAAGAAAATTAGTTATTTTGTGTTTACGCGATACGCGCGGACTGAAATTCGTAATGTATGATTATGTATTTTATTATGAAATATAAAGTGTTTTGACGAAGGTATTTCGATATTAATCTTTTTAAAGCTTGCGATTAATATCGTATTAAGGACATACTTACAAAGTTATACTAAAATACATTAATTATAAATAACATCGGTGAGATAAAGAATAAAAGCAAATAATACATAAAGTGACTTTGAAGTTTTTAACTTTAAATATATAAAAATATATTGTTATAAGCGCTAACAAGATTTGTTAATTTTCCAAGCATTTATTCAACTTGCAACATTTGTTTGTTCAGATCAAATCTTACAAGTAGAATTGTAATCACTTGCTCTTGTCCTACGGTGTTGTAATTTTAGATGTTGGTTCAATTAAAATCACAGTGTATATTTATGGTAACCATGATCCGCTTCTACACCAAGGTTTGTTTCCAATGCGACTCCTCAACGGACATAGACTAAAATTTTGTATATAAAATCTTGTTTTTAAATTGTTTAATTTTATTGAAGATATATTTTTGGTGATCAATTTTATCAGTTTTGTCAACTATATATATGACGGAGCACTACGCATTATTTGATGTATTAACAACAATAACCCAATCACAAAATACATAATAGATACAGTGTATATAATACATGTACTTTGAAAACGTGTTATTGAGGAAACAATACTGAAGTTTTATATGAAAAGATTTTTTTATTTTTTATAAATTGAAAGCACATTTCTAGGTATTCAAATTAAATATAATGTTATTGCTATTTTAAATTGAAGCAAGTATGATATTAAAAACGGCAAAAACGATATATGAAACAATAAGGAAAATCCTATCCGTCACACAATCCACTCGATCAATCGTTGAAATTTTTTATTTGCATAATATTCTAAAACCGGGTTCATTATTTTCTATATAAAATCCCGCTACCGCGTATAAATTATACTTCATACAACACTTAATCATCCTTCACAAAGCGCTCCGTTTTTGTCGCTTCATATCGAATCCCTCCAGATTTACGATCAACTTAATACGAATACCGTCACTATAATAATACATGCACACTTTAAAATTTAATAATTGATAGTACATTGAACCGAGGTGGCTCAGTGGAAAGAACACGTGGCTTTAAACATACATACCGCGCGTTCAAAACAAATGACGCTGTGTTTTTCATTTGCTTAATTTGTGTCTGTAATGTCCCCGTGTTTGGATATGAATCTAAGCTTTCTCGAAAGGAACCTGTGTGATTATTAAGAGACGCACTGGAGAAGCGTGGTGGAATATGCTACGTGGATACGTATAAGTTGTCCGAAATTTTTACTTATTACTGTTACTTTACTTTTCCTTACTTTTAAATAGTTGCTTCAGTGCTAAGTTCATACGTTTGTAAACGATATCGCTCAGATTCAACTATAATATGATAGGATAAAATTAAAATATAAAGTAAAAAATATTTTAAACAAGAAGTTAAGAATAAAATTTGAAACCTATTTAAAGGAAATAATAGATTTGTTACGTTACGTTAATATCATGGAATATTTATTAATTTCTAATGTACCTACTACAATCGTTTATTACCAAAACTACAAAGATTTGTGTACATATGTTGTGGGAAGCGATCACTAGTGGACAATGAGCTAGTTCATATATGAAGTTTACAAGTATAGCTGGCGTCATAGTGATGCTGTTTTGATACAAACGAAATATAATTTAAAAAAATATGTGCATTAAATTAAGTATTCAATGCTCAAATCTAAAGATAAATAATTAGTACAATATCAATTTTTAAAATATGTTTTTCAAGAAATGTTGTCTTCTTTCGTCCGAAGCCAATCCTAGATATGAATCAGGTCATGCTTACTGTTAAAATGCATTCTCATTGCAACTGAACCGATATATACAATTTTAACGAGGATGAGAAGAAGCAGTTCAAATACTATACAAAGCTCGCAATATTTGACTCAAATAAATAAATAGTACAGGATAAATAAAATTTTATAATGAAATGAGTCTTACACGCAACAAAATTTAACTGAATATAATATAAAGTTTTTTTGTTAACAAATCAATATAAAGATTAACAAAGATTAAAGATTATATTTGAATACATCAAACAGTATTTAGAACCTATCACCACAGCCATCTCGGTAATGATACGTAAGTATATGGTAAATAATTTGTCCGAAAGAAACTATTTGATGTAATAATTATATTTATGGACGTAGGTATATATTTTATTAGTCAATTTCAATAATTACAATCGAAGCGAAGACCAGTTTCGTTCCCATCGGTTCTTCAAAACTTCAGCCTCGACTATCGGAAACATTCTCGAGCGATATAAATATCCCCGGATCACCTCATCGTGTTGACTAAGATGAATGACAAGTGTCTATTGTAATAAAAACATTATATTAAAAATATTATTATTAGAAGCAAATAAAAAAACCGAGAGGAATAATGAAACATCAGAGGTCGCGGTCATTCAAAGTATCTTGACGCGCAGTGAAATATGTGATATTTTCAGCCCTTTACCATCGACGGAGGGTTTTTTTGTGAACTCGAACAAACGCTTTGTATCGTTCTCCATCACTCTATCGAGCACTATTAATATTAGACATCTGTTTGATGAAATATTAATGGGGCAAGATTCCAGAACTAGCGTATAATGCTCGTTGCACCGCAAAGCGATTTATCATTTGATCCGTAACGTCGGAGGCGTTAAATGTTCACTGTTTAAATAAATTAATAAAACTATTTTTCAAACAAGCTTTTTTTCGGCGGCCATTTTGAATAAATAAACAATATTTAGTAGATATACTATATTGTATCGTCCTCGATACCCGAGGTGTGCAAAAGTTTAGATAATACTTTTGTGTGGTTGTGCCTTACAATTAATATGAAACAATTGAACCCCACACATTAACAGACAAAAATAAATATATAAGCTCGTAAAAATATATTGCAATGAGCCTCAATTGCTCGTAACTCAACTACACATTGTTTATATAGACATGGAAAGATCATTTGTGTGATAAAGTGTATATATTTTTTGTTCCTATAAAATAATAATTACGCCTGTGATCGCGTTATAAAAATATATCTTAGTTATATTATGTAATTATTCAAACGATAGCAATAATATGGCATATCATAAAAATGAAACGGAGCCGAGTCTGTAAACTAATAAAATTATTTAATAAGGTAATTTTATAAAAATGTTTTGTATTATATGTTTGTTATATATTGTACAACATTAAGAGAAATCAACTAAACTATACAATCAGACTTCAAATACCTTTTTGCATCGATGACACAGCCCACGGTGGCGGCCCCGGAACCCACGCGGCTAGTATTTTATAAATAGTTATTTAGCGATATGTCGAATTGATCCCGTGGATAAAATACGTGGTCCTTACTTGAACATCGCGGGTTCAAACTCGGGCAAGTATAAAATTTTACGGAAGTTTATTTTATAAAATATCTTGTGCACAATAGTGAATGAAAACTGCGTGATTAAATAAATAGACGAAATATAACGTACTTACACTGGTTGGCTGTGGTGGAAAAAAATACTTGCAGTTTGATATTCAAAAATTACTCTATGCAAATAGTATATAGCAAGTATTTGTATATGCTATCGTATGTATTACACAAAAACATTTAAATACATATGTAGTTCTAAATACTGGTTACTATCAAAAGCGTTTTCATTGTTGTATCAAGCTCAGCAACAATTGATTAGAAATCTTATTCTTATCTTAAATTGCAACGAGAGGCCGTAGGAGAGCGTGGTTCCGTATTTAAAGTATAATATACATTGCTAACGAATCAACCTTTGAAACATATTGGACAAAGCGCGCCCTAAAACAAAATTGATTATAGTTATTGATATAGTTTATTAAGTACTATTTTTGCTCTGAGCTTTTCTATGTTGAACCAAAAACCAATCTAAAATAGGAGATTAGTACAATTCGTATATTTATATAGTTATATTATCGGGTTTAATTTTTTTTTACTTATGTATAGATTCTGCACTGGGTCCAGTATGACATTAACACTTTGGTCCCAAATCAATTTGTTTATTATTTTCATTATTAAGTTTATATTTAAATTTTAAGGCAAAAACAAATACATCTTTATAGTAAATATATTATTTACAGCCAAAATGGATATCTGTACAAACAAAATAATATCACACATCTCGTTTATTATAAGAGATTTTGTAATATGTCTAAGGTAATTAATTAATATCCATTAATTTTGTTAATTCGATGATAAAACTATTGATTAATGAGGACAGTCAACGGTTGTCAAATCGAAGGACTAGTTTTGTCGTAATAATTAATATTAATTTTTTAAATAATATAATACTTCACTATACTTATAACTAAATAAAATCAAGTATCAAGTTTAAAAGATACAAGGTAAATAAATTCCAATGTCTCGTTTAGTATTTTTTAAGTTGTAATTTGACGAACACTGCGTATGTCTTCGATATCAGCATCTTGTGTTCTTTCAAACTTTAATAAAATATTAGCTTATGCGTCTTGGCTGAAAATTCTGACACCTTGGGTTCAAATATTGGGCTCTTCCGTCTAGAGTGTTACACGTGGTTTAGGCAATTGGCAAACCCGTCTGGTACTACCCACTCATCAAATAATCTACCTTTGTTACCAATGTTGGTAGCGCATTGGCGATAGAAGGAATGGTTAATAATAAAAGGCAGTGGTGACCACTTAACTGTCTGCCAAAAACTTAATCATGCAGTGTGTCGTACGCGTGAGCGTGTGTGTGTAACAAGCTACGGTACAAAATTACGAATAGTAACACTTAAATAAAACTATATATATATATATATATATATATCTGACGATTATTTTCCTAACAATGCGCGTCTCTTCAATACAATTCTCACCAATGCTTTCCAAACGTAAAATTAACCTTTCAATTCACGATTCAAACTTTTCGTTCGCTTACTCGAACAACTGAATTATTGGAGTTTGTCACAAATACATTACGACTTTTTACATAAACAAGGCGCCCGACCTATACATAACTAGGTAGTACCAATAAAATGTTTACTCAAAATAATTCCTACCATTTATAATTGTAGTCATGACTAAGTCTAAGTTAATTTAGTAAACACTAAACTAAAACTAAAACTACAAGTTCTAATGAATACGGAAATATAACCGACTCAGATGGAAATGCCAGTCTCGTTAGTGTTTTACAATAATTACAACCATGTCACATTTCGTATTCGGACATTTCGATTTTACTTAAAAGTATCCGATAGTTACGTTTATGAAAACGACAAAGTACCATTGCGTGCAATACAAAATGATTGTCATACTAGTTGAAGTTAAGGACCTGGAAATTTTAATTAAAGCTATTTTCCTTTGTTGCAATTATATGCGAACTGTAAACTATATTCTAGCATGTCCAATTCGGGTCACGGCTCCTATCCTCAAGCGAGACTAACCTGCGCGGGATGTTTTTCATGGGGTGTATAAATATTTATTATAACATGGGTAGGCAAACAGATAGATAGGCCACCTTATGGTAAGTGGTCACCACTGCTCATATACATTGAAACCGTTAATAATTTAACTATCTTGGGAACTGAGACGTTATGTCCCTTGTGGCTGTATTTACACTGGCTCACTCGTCCTTCAAGCCGAAACACAATAATACTAACTTTTGCTGATTGCGGTACCTACCACTTGGTGCTTAAAACACCCCCCACCAAGTATATAGACAATGTCAACAAACTATGAGCCGTTATTGAGTACTTAATGACAGAAGAAATGAATAATTATTTATCAGCCCGATCCGGAAATTGAACTTATGACCTAGTGATCTACAGCTTTGTAAGCTAGTCAGTACACTAACGAGGCATTTATTACTATTTAAAGTGACTTTGTAAATAGCTACATAGACTATAATTAGACAACATCATGTAAATAAGTTCCAAAAACACTATATACCCAGGCGATGTTTATATCGATAATTTAATTGTTACAATCTTTTTAACACTACTGATGCGTTTGTATTTTATAGCAATGTTAGTTACAAACCACCCTCGAACTTGTCGGATTGAAATTGTAATATTTGAAATATCGTGGTTATTAAAATGTTGTATAAACATTTGAAGCAAGCTCACTTTGAAATATTAGTGAGATGATAGGTATAATGTATTTTGAGCAGATAACGAACTCTCACCGCGGTTAAACATTTTAGCTGTTATTGTTCTCTCTAATACCCGACGAAAACATAAAGTATCTGGTACAAGTTTAACGGTAGAATTCTAACTAAATGTTTCAAGATAATAAAGTAATATGAACCCAACTTACTCAATCGCATACTTAAATGTTAAACCCTTTCGTAACTGCATCGTAATCGATTAAAAAATGACAACGAAATGATAATTCCCTAAGGATCTCTAACACGGAACATCCGCGTCATCGTTGCACAATGCCGCTCAGCCTTCTTTGTTTATTCAATAAACAGCGATCCTCCCGTCTGTCCGTCCGAACGTCCCTTGTCAACTCTTTCTATAACATTTTCAAAGCACTCCGGTAGCTATGGGTCGGAATAAAAAACGTTGGTATTTTAACCTTAAATTAAATATATTGGATATGACAACTCTATTTGTTTAAGCTATAAACGCTCTCTAGATGTTCAAAGTGAACTTCAACATCATCTTGTGACGAGTAACAGCTTTGATTTTATAGTTATCTGTGGCGACCTAATCAATATGCTCACGGCATTTAGTTTAGAAACGTTTACTATTCGTAAATATATATATATGGAAAATAAAGATAATTTATAAATTATTCTAAGTAGCAACTCAATATATTTTGCAATTGAAATAAATTACCGCAATAAAATGTCGTTTTTTAAATAATGTTTTCCTATTGAACTCGTTTTTAGAAATCATCATCTCATCTCAACGAATTATCCATTACATATGAGACACGATACTCTACTAAACTTGTAAAAGCATTGAGGCTAAATACAATATCAGAACATTTATTACTCAGGTTAGTACCTTATTGTTTTAATTGGCATCACAATTGTTTTTCGTTTTTCTTGTTTTATTAGTATAAAATTATTTATTACTGGGCGAGTATATTAATAATGTAAATATCATTTATACGTGTGAAGACAAAATATTCGATACGTCTATGTAAATATGTCATGGAGGATGGATCTAGGTATGTGTGCGTAAAACTATTACCTCGTTAATTTAATTTACAAATCGATCTATTCACTATAATTTATCAAGTCCGGGATAAAGGAAATTCGTAGATATTTATTTACAAATTGTTCAAGTAATCATCGACCGCCTTATATTAGCACTAGACCTAGTGAAGGCTTAAATCATAAAAATCGGTAACTTAGTTACTAATAAATTCGCATACTTACAAATAAGTACACTTCGGTATTAAGTCGGTTAAAAAGATGACACACGACTGGTATCTTTGTAAAAACCATTAACCTTTTAAAATTATCAAGCTAGCCTTTATTCTGACAGTCGATGTCAGATGTCGATGGTCAGTTGCAAATAAAAACACAATACATTTTCATCGTGTCGGTAAACCTTTAGTTCAGTTACGCATTCTATTTGGAACTGTGCGTGTGTTTACAATAAATGTAATGGACTATGGCGTTCTTCCTCATTTGTATTTTTTATCTATAATCTATCAAATAACATACGTTTGTTAGTTAAACCAAATTGCAGGATCTACCAGTCCTATTTAAATTTGATGCATCATATATTAGTGATATTTCGATATGTTTATTCAGAATGCTTATAGACTATTAAAATGGTACGACCAACGGGGACGAAGTAGGTAGTATCGTATGATACGGGTAAAACCTCATGGATCAGCTCGTATATTATTTATACATAAACAACGCACAACTTAAACTTATACTATAGAAATATTTGAAAATAGAACTTCGTTTGCTTTAGATAAGTCACTGCAAAAATATATTTTCATTGTGAGAGCGCTGCAGTCCATTAATCTTAAGTTTGATCCAAACCCAGCCCAATATACATTTGTAATTTTATAGGTTTCTGGAATTAAGGCAATTACATCTCTGAAAACGCACAAAATAATATTTTATTTTTCGCGGAGAAATCCGATACCGTAGTACTTTTATATAATTTAAGCCTAGGGCAGAGTATAAGTATTTAGACCCTTAACCCCTATAAAAGGGTACACATAGATATTTAAATATTGGTTTATTTACTTACTCAAGTGGGTACTCTATTCAAGTAGCCCCTTTACACCGCTTTTGAATAGTAATTTTCCAAATTGTCACAAATAAAGCGGTCCTTATTAGTAGAATTCACACCGAACCGTTGTTAGTTGATCTAGGCTATCAAAGGTACTGGTGGTTAGGCTTACCCCGGTAAATATTACCCTCGCATCAACCACCAATCATCAATATTTAATCTTGCTGCGTCGGAATGAGTGAGAGTGAGTCAGTGTAATTACAGACACAAGGGACAGAACGTCTTCTCATTAGCCATGGTTGTCGGCGCATTAAAGAGGTTAGCACTAATTGTTATTGACACTATTATTCTATGAGCCTCCAATCTCGTCGATCTAGTGGCTTGATATGAGGCCACAGATCCCGAGGTTATGGGTTTGAAACCCAGGTCACGATAAAAAGTTATTGGTTTTTTCTGACGAAAAATTCTCAGTAACAGCCCGAAGTCTCGAAGTTGGAAATGTATACACTCCCGTGCCTTGGAAAGCACGTAAAGTCATTGGTCCTACGCCTGAACTCTTCCGGTCGTGTCCGAATCGCCAGCCCATGTGATTTTCATGGCATTCCGTGTATAGTTTACCCTATAATATGTCCTACGTAGTTACTTGGCCTCCTTTGAGATTGGACGCCGTGACATAAATTGGCCGGACGACATCGCATGGGCGACTGTCATCATTTATCAACAGGGCTACTTCTTGAAATTTTGCCCAAAATATACAACGATCGACGTCACCGATGCAAACTATGCCGATGAATACAGTAAAACGAATTGACACGAGTCTGGCGCCGCGACGATATTTAAACAACGGAAATATCGCAGTCTTACTCCGCTTCTAATATTTATGTATTACTCGAATTTATATTAAAAAGTTGATCTCATTTAATAATTTAAATTAATCGCTACAAGGCACGAACCAGCGCCTGCGCACGTAATTTGTTGTTAATTACTTTTATATGTTAATGTGTTATTTACAATATACGTTTTTACCGCTAGGGTTTCTATTATTAATATAGTACGACGCAGTTCTAGAAAGCATACACGTACGTGTGAATATGTTTTTAAGCAGAATACGTCTCGAGTTTTTTATATTTCAATTAAACATTTCGAGCAAAAGCTGTTGGTTCACATAAATATACATTCTACGAGGAGTTTCGTGTTTACATGCAAATATTATAAAAAGTAATATTTATTATGAAGTTTATTTTAAATTCATTTGTTTTCAAGTCAAAATGTAAATATTTCAATTAGTGTACGAATAAAAATAAGCAATTATTTTTGAATTTAGATCTGAAATTATAAGATATTATTATTGCTCTGTTTAAAGGCTTTGTTTAAGACGTCTATATGTTACATTTACGCTAGTCCACGCCTTTTAGCATATAGGTACTTTAGTACCTAAATATTGCCTGTACAGGAGTTGTAATCTACATTATCTCTAGTAACATACGAGTAGTAGATGTGATTTTATAATATTGACGGGTCTCCTTATTTCGAGACGCAACGCCGTATGGGTTTGATTCAGATAGTTTATTAATCTCAGTCAAAATTTTCGCAATGAACATTATATTTATATATTAAATAATAAATTTATAAAGTGCAAAAATTAATCTAGTGAAATATATAAGTAATGAAGTAATGGCGGTGATTTGCTTAAGACGTTTGTTTCATTAAAGTTATTTCGAGGGCTTGTTATCTAATCGTTTTTGTTTTTATTTCACTGAACAAGAGTCTCGTACAAATGTTCTTTTAGCTGCAAAGACAACACGCTGTATCTCATTTACCGACTGTGGCTATAACCAAATTTTACTGTTAATGCCCTTGCTCCTCGGTGATTAAATTGATTATTGCAACGACTCACAACTAACGAGATTTGATTTAATTTATATCGGTTTCTTGAATTAATATACCTATAAGTTTTAAATATATCAATTATTTTTTTCGACAATGTTCTTGCACGATATTTAATTAAAGAACATCGTAATATCGAATTTTGTGCAGGAGGTATGTTTTGTAGGCTCTATAACGTGAGGTGATAGGTATTCAGGTATGCCTTCTGCTTGCTTAAATTCCTTGTCTATATGAAACATTCCTCACAGAACCGGGTGGGCTGAGGTCATCCTGGCACTTACAGCGTCTGACCCGTCAAACGAACGAGACATTCGCACGGGCTTTGAAGATACGTGATACATTCCTACCATTAATATCCGCATTGAGCCGGTGGCAGCGCCACAGGGCTCCGCTCGCCCGCTTTAAATAACATATTAGCCTATAAAGCCGCCGCCGCCATATTTCTCGATGCATCGAATAAGTTTTTCGGTAAAACGGAACGTAACGAATTGCCGCCGACGCCGACGACAGCCGACTCGGGCGACGATATATCGCACGCACCCAATTCTAATTTAATCGGATTTGATGTAACGCGGATCATATCGACTGCTATTTATTGTACGGGTGATGTAACAACACAAATAGACTGCCTTTTTATTATTATTTATTTGTTTATTTGGTGATCTTACTTTTTAACTTCAATACAATATCAGCCAAGGATATCATATATACGACCAAAACAGGATTGACTACACTATTTATCTAAATGAACCGCACTACAATAAAATATTAGGTATTCTATTAATCTAGCTACCCATCCAAATTAGCACGGGTAATAGGTATATTGTTCACATCCCATATCGAGCGAATAATATGTTACTGGGCTGTTATGCCAAGGCATTCTTAGTAGCAGTACGGTGCTAGCAGTAAGATGGCAGTACTTACAACGAAGCTCAGATACTTAAACACTACGGTATATTATAGGCTTCGTGTCCTGAGGCTGAAGTGTCCGAAATCGGATAGGCTATATGAGCTAGGTAGTAGACCGAGGCGTACCGAGGCGTGAGATACTACATTAAAACCGTTAAATATTATCTCCTACAAATATTTCTTGCGAAAGTGCTTAGGTTCTGTAATCGTTTGAAAAGAATATTAAGTAGTTTATTTTAATCACAGTCCCTTACTGGTTGTGATTTACATATCGGACCTCTGGAATTACATTGAAGTGTCTGTCTCAAAAATGTTTGTGCATCGTTCGAGACTTGGTCGCGTGATTTCTTAGTCTATGTCTAAAATAAAAAGTTTTTTTTTTACGTTATATTTATAAAGTTTTGCGATATTTGAAGATACATAGCGTTATCTCTCTTTCAGTTATTAGTAATTTATTATTCGAAAAAAGAAGACGACGCCGTTATTACGATGCGCGAGTACATGTGTGTGTTTTCTTAATAATTGTCAATTTGACATTTTAATAATGGAAGAGACTTTTATTATTATTTTCAAAATATTTCTACTTTCTACCTTTTCTCTAGCTCTTTCTAGCTCCAAAAATAAGATACACCGAGTTAGTTTGATATTTATTTACAAAATTGTCACGATGAATGAATACAGTTTTAGTACTCGGTAGTCGGGCTTTGTGCAAGCCCGTCTGGGTAGATAACACCCACTCATCAGATATTCTACCGCCAAACAGCGTTACTCAGTATTGTTGTGTTCCCGTTTGAAGGGTGAGTGAGCCAGTGTTACTACAGGCACAAGGGACATAGCATCTTAGTTTCCAAAGTTTGTGGCGCATTGGTGATGTAAGGAATGGTTAATATTTCTTATAGCGCCATTGTCTATGGGCCGTTTTGACTACTTACCAAATGGGCCACCTTTTGCTTGTCCGCCTATAAATAGTCCTGTACTGTAATAACATCATGTATGCAGCAAATAAAAACATCGTTGTATAATTTTTGATATCATCTTTATTGAAAATAACCGTTGAAATAAAAAAGTATGTTAATTCAGTAACTTTAGTAAAAAAGGTGATTCATTAAATTGGTGTCAATAAACGGCTCATTAATGACTTGCGATCTGACCCTCGTTGATACAAAGAAGGTTCTATATCGAGACATTGGTTTTGAATATACTTATATAAATAATAAGTATTATATGATCGGCATTACACCTAAAATTTAAGTAGGTATCTTAATATTTTAATACTTAATATATTAATATTGCTAATACTTTTAAGCGCACGTTCTGAGTTTTTCATTTTGACAACTGGGCAATAACTGAATTAAAAAAAATGGTTATAAACAGAAAATGATAAAATAATTTGTTTAAGTCTTATTTAAACAAAATACATTTGTTTAAACAAGACTTAAGGTAATTTTTCTTTCACGTACCTGAGTTATTAAGAAGTTATAATAAGTCATTTATTATAACAATAAACTGTTTATGGACTTCGAATAAAAACAATAAACTTAAGACTAATAAGTAATCATTAATTAATAAATTGTCTCGGTGGAAAGAGCTCTAATAAACTATCACTGAGTTACAGAATGTGAATAAAACGTTCGTTCAAACATTGTAAGTTCAATCTTATTGCTAATTGAAGCTTCAATAGTATTCCGCTTATTATTTATACTTGTTTAATAATATAGGTAGACGAGAAAACGCCCCACTTGACGGTAAGTGGTCACCACCGCTCAAAGACTCTGGTGCTCGCTAAGGATTTATACTAAGTATTGCTTGTAGAATAAATAATGAATGTGTGGTACCAACAGAGTGCATGCACACTACCACAGAGTTAAATTATCCTGTCGAACCTATAATATCACCCCATCCCAAAATGCCTAAATTATAGATAAAACCTATAATTTGGTTACATAGTTGACTCAGAGGTCAGTAAATTGGATTATTTTAGAATAAATCACGTAGGTAATTATTCAAAGATAATTTTGATATTAGGGCAGAAAAAAAGGTCAATCATAAAGATACAGTAAACACGTTGTATAAATCGAAATCGGTCATAAAAGGACAGATTTGTTTAAGTTTTATTATTACAATACAAAGAACATAAAATAACTAGTACCTAATAATTAACAATTAATTTAAGAAACAGATGAGCCTTGCGGATAAGTATAAACATGTCTATACGCGGCTAATCGGGAGTATATTATAATATCAATTTAATTATACCAGCAAAACTATAACAACTGAAAAAATAAGTTTAATAAGTAATATTCGACTACGGAACAATCGCGTTTAGAAAAGTAAGTACGAAACAAGAATATATTCTTGTTCAAAAATCATAATCAAAACATACTTTATTCGAGTAGGCTTTTGCAAAAACATTTGAATCGTAATTTAGCAAAATTTAGAAAATGTAAAGCTACCACCGATTCGGATTGTAGATTCTTCCGAGATCAACCGAATGTAGTATACGGTCTTTCCAAAATTCAAAATACAAATTTATATCAATTAAATTTAAATATATATAATATTAACTGCCTCAAAGTCATCAGGTACGCCGTTCGTTTCTAATCATCTTTATAATCTTGTGTTGAGATTTTTTTAAGAAACTATTATTTACCAACTATCCTAATTATTTTTAACCACAAATACACAACCAACTTATATACCTATTACAATGAAATACATTGATAAAGAAATATTTAGAAGACAATAGCGATCGATCGCCATCTTGACTTAACAATCTTACTTAACTTTTAGGGTATTATTTAACAAACCTTATGTGTTCAAATATGCACTATATAAACTTAGTGTGATGTCACCTGTATGACTTGTATAATTATTTTAATGAATCATTTGTCAAATTATGATATGCGAGAACAGAATATGAGCGTAAATTTGTTTTTCAAATCCGACTGGTAAAAATAAATCAAATTGAATTACGAAAATTACTTAAAAAATTTAATATTTTACCTATAAAATAGTACTGTCACGTGGATTCTTAGAAGTATAAGTGGTATTAATAGAAATACGTATAAAAATCGTCTAAAAGTTTTTATATTTAAAGGGGGATTCTTATCATTTTATATAGTATCGAAATGATAAGAATCAATATGTTTATACGATTTTTTATAAAAATATAAGCTAAATATTTTTTTTTTTTATCAGTCAATAGTTTTTTATACGTTTTGTTAAAATATCTGACATACCTAATGTAATTATTTTGAAATATGGCGGTATTTATTAAATACAATTTATTAGAATTTAATAGGACTAATTTGTCAACATCTGATTATCGCTATGATATATTAAGAGATATATATATACATAGAGTATATCAATATATTTTCATTTTATAAGTAACCAATATGAAAATTTTTCTTAAATCTAAATTCATTGATTTTTTTCTGATCTAGTATTTTCTATTTTAATTTAAGATTAGAAAACAACCAACCCGCCTGCGAATTTACATATATGAAATGCATTTTTTAAAATCAAAGTTAATGTCCAAAACCTTTATTCAATATAGAAATGATACAGTTGCTTATTGATAGTCAAAAATCTACCTGCGGTTCGGAAACAAACACCTCGGGCCTGAGAGGAATCAGCGAAAGACGAAAGTATTTCACAATTATTGTTTTCATACAATAACAATAAATAAATGTTTTGGTTATTTGAAACACCCTGGAGGCGATCATCTCATTCCCAAAGTGTGCAGTGAACTAAGGTCACCGAATAAAGCTTTAACAAGTCCAGTTCAATGTCTGGATTCGATGATGAGTGATACCCGCCGGCTTTGATAGTTGTGACTCAAACTATAAAAACAATTTTAATTATGTTTAAGGTAAATTAAAAAACAGTATATGTTCTACAGACCGTATTGATTAGAGTACGGTAATTTTCTAGAAGAACAAACTCGATACTCATCGCAGAACACGATTATGAAAAATCAGAAAGCGATAGGTATGCGATATTTACTATATTTACACAAGTTAGATACGACTTGAGTTCTAAGGTAGATATTAAAACAATTGCTATGAATTTATTTGTTCAACGCCACGCATGAACAATTCTACCATTTTTCTTGAAACTTGTGGTTAAGCTTAAGAGTAGAGTAAAGAATATATATATATACCTATATATTGATGATTACTACAGTATGTGATTAATTAAAAAGAGTACTTAATTACTGAGATCCTCAGCGGTTCTTCTCTGTATAAAGAGTGTTTCGAAATTAAATTATCTTGTAAAACGATAATAAAAAAGGGTCTTAAGAGCCTACTTGAATACGGTACATAAAATTAGGACTCTATAATAAGATACACAGGGAGGCCGTGCGCATAAGCTAGTTTATAATATAAGTAAGATAAAGATTACAATTTATGTACAGGGTTATAGGTAATTCGACGTATTCCCGTTAGGAGGTGATAGGGGTGACTATTTGCGATAATTTTAACCCCCATATGCATCATGCAAAAGTGAACCATTTATGAGTTTTATAGATTTTTTCGTCTCGCATTTTTAAATTTGGACCGATAATTATTGTTTAAATATTGAAAAAATATCCAGTGTTTAATCGTTTTTATAAATCAGAAGAAAAAAGTAGATTTTAATCGAAACTGTTTTTTAAATAAATTTTTGTAGTTGCAATTTTGACTTATTTTGAAAAAATCTAAAAAACGTGATAACTCAAAAATGGTTCACTTTTGCATTATGCATATGGGGGTTAAAATTATCGCAAATAGTCACCCCTATCACCTCATAACGGGAATACGTCAAATTACCTATAACCCTGTATATTTGTACCAAAAAAAAATCATGCAGATTTACGTTAATCTGTGTATTACAACCGTATGTTCATTGGTATTACCATATTCGTTTTATACTAATATTTGAATGCAAACAATCTTAGAAGTTACCAGATCGATTTGAAAGAATATTTTTCATTGTGTTTATTACAGATTAAAAGTCATGGATCATAGGACCAAAGCAGCAATCGTAAACGTAAATTAATCAAATAAAACGTATTTATTCAAGTAAACTTTACAATAGAACATTCTTGATTTGTCAATATTTTAACTCAAGTAAGAAAGTGCAAGAAACTTGCACCGTATAATAATTATTTTTTAGTCTTACATAGGAAGCCGTGCAATTTTATACAAAGTTTATTATTTTAATATCGTTGGTTAGTACTGTCTTATTGACTTAGTTAAATAATATTAGTTATATTTTGAGGTATTTTATTACATATATATATAGCGGAAAGCAGGGGTTACAAATTTGTTTTTATTTCTAGTATTATTATTATATAAGTATATCAGCTTTTGTGGAATGTATATTAATCCGTACGAATATGATATTATCATAAACATACTGTGACGTAGCCGCAACTTACTATTATCTACTTTAAATTTTCATCTAGGCTTTGATGTCCTGGAACTAAGTTTATAAATAGTTCGAAATAATCTGGTATGTTATACAGGTACAGCTATACTGATATTTAGTTCATGAGATACGTCCTTATCGTGTGTATGACATAGATATATATTTGTTTAATAAAAATACGACCGTTTTCGATGATATTGATCGCGCTTAAAGCGCATTTCTATCGTTTATAGGAATTTTCCATGAAAGGGATTTTTAGTCGAGAAATTCTTTTTAGCGGCCCCGAGTCAAGGATTTCTCAGTGAGCTTTGGAAATCAATAAAAACTCTTTGTTTGCTTGAATCAATTTTAGTGCTATAGTATTTGCTATACTATCGGAGAGTAGGGCAAAAGAGAATTCACTTGTGTGCGCACACGTGCATTAAATTATGACCTAAATTGGCGCCATGGCTGATGATCCGATGAAGGTCAGGACACCTTCGTCTTCATGACCATAAAAATATTATCAATTCTTTTAAATTCATTTTAGCGTAACGTTGATCGCATTAAATAACTGTTTTATATACCTATATTTAAAACCGATGTCTCGATTTAATACTTCTTGGTATGCATAAGGGTTATATCTCCGGACAGTAATACCTCGTTTATTGGCACCAGTTTAACGGCTCACATTTTTTAACTAAAATATATTGAAACAGTGTACGTTTTCATTTTGACGGTTATATTTAATAAAAATGACATTGAGTTGGATTTACGTTACTTTAATATGAGTAAAATTAACTAACCACTTCAATTTTCGGCGGTCAATAATAGTCGATACTATATTTTTTCTAAAGGTATCTATTACGTAATATCTTCAACGCGAATCAGTGAATCAATAAAAATTCTGTTATTATTAGATTGTTGCTGTTAAATTTGTAACGTATGTTTTCAAATAGGTTTCCGTGGAAAACACACACACATAGCACGTTTTATAAATGTGTATTATGCTAAGTAGTCATTTCACAACTTTGTACCCGCGGTAGGACTCTTCACGTCACGTAGTACCGCCCATTCGTCAGCTATTCAAAATTACTCAATTTGTATTTCGGTTTCAAGGAAGAGCTCTTGTAGTTACAGTCACGAAGAACATACGTTTTCAAAACTCTGCTTTATAAATGACGAAAGTGATTACATACCATCCGGACCAAATTCAAATCGCACTTCAATAAGATAAATACTTCACAAGTCAATTAGTTAAAACAAAATAAATTCATTCAAATCACATAACGTCAGTTTCTATATAATAAATATTTTTATTTATTATAATAGACAGAAGTAAACAAAAAAAAAAAAAAGCGAAATTATTTTAAAATTGTTATTTTATTCACAATCAGTTTCACTGATTGCATATTTGCATGATTGATTTTAAATACATATATTTGTTATTATACGCTCATATATACTTATATATGTATATTAATTTAATAGCTATTTACTTCTTAAAAACACTTGTGACTTAACCTGAAGTTAAACATGTATCTGAGGTGAGCTTAAATCGTTTTACCGTCGGTCTTTCTTTCTAGTATAACTGCTTAATAACGTTGTTTCCATTAAACATTCTATGGTACAGAGCCTTATCTGTACCATAGAATATGGTATAAAACAGTTAAATAGATTAACACGACGAACTGAATAATCTTAACGTAATGTTTCATAGAAAAAACAGTTTCAATATCCTTAATTGATATATGTATTGATTTTATTGTTTCTTCAAATACTTACATTATTATTTTTTTAATTAAATAGGCCTAGACTTAATCGTAACAGGCGCGTTTATTCGTCGTAATTACACAATTCAAATATAAAAAAAGGTTTTATTGATTTTTTTAAGAAATTACAAGCCGCTTAAAGTTTATGTAAGTCAATGTCATAAAGATCATTTAAATATTTCTAATTTAATGATAGCGATTTATTTTTTTATTAGCATCAAATGTACCAAGCAGGACTTCCACGTTCAAAATAATTGGTAATATATTTACGAAATTACTGGTATTTTATTTAATTTATATTTTTACGACTAATAAAATTATGGGTTCTTAATTCATTTTAATCTTTAATAAAGGAGTATGTTTATTAGTAGACTTTTAAATTAAGACTAGGATATAGAACCGTTTCCAACTGTAAGTGTGATATACTTACAGACAGACAATTATTTAAGAAATAATTAACAAATTGTGACATATTTATATTATTTCGACATCGCTGCGTCACCTAATAAATTATTTAATGTAGTATTACTTTAGCCACTAGGTCTCAACCATATTAAAAATATATTATTATTTTTGATCCAATAAATGCTTACATAAACTTAAATCCCTAACAGCGCATTAAGAGAACACCTTACCTTCATATTGTGGCGAATCCTCTGTATTCACAAAATAAAACTTATTACCAAACATATACGTAATCCCGTCATTCAACTGTCAAAACCCGACCATTGGAAACACAACGCGTACGACACAACGGTACATTAACGACCGTTCACCTCACTTGGTACGAATCAACTAAGTTTAGTTTAACAGTAGACGAGGCGGTGCCAAGTACGAAACCCTCAATTTACAACCGTGCCATTGGTCCGAGTATACAAGGCGTGGTCTTGTGGACCTCGCCTATGGAAATTGTACTAAAAGTAACTTGTATTATAACTACTTGTACGTTTAAAGCGATCCGTTTCCTATATCGGATTTCGATTCGTGACACTGAATTACTTAATGTTTGTATGAAGACCGGTCATATGCAGAGCAGATGTACCTATTCGGAATAACTGATTTTATTGATACGTGTCTACGTAAATTAAGATAAAAGTTAATACGGAAAATGTTAAAATAATATATTTATTATTTATTTCTTTATACTATAACACAAGAAAGCGAAGAAGCAAGAAAAGTGAACAAGAAAGTACTGCACACTATGTGTTTTTGTGATAAGGTTTCGATATTTCGAAAAAAAATTTAATCAACTCATTTATCGGGACAGATAATATTTATAAAATGGTGATTTTTAATAGGGCTCTACGTTTAAATCCGAAGCCGTATAATAAAAATTAACAAGAAGATAATTATCTTGCATTGCATTTTATATATACCAATGTAGGTAGGTTACCTACCGTTACCTACCGATGAAATACGTGTTCTGTTTTTTATAATAATTAACCTTTTCTTATTATTAGTTATGGAACGACACTAGAGGTAAGGAGAACCGTTCTTTATATGAAAAGTGTTCATCATAATGTGTCAGCTTAGGGTGGCGTTACAGAAGCAGCTGGCTAAATCTCAAGGCTGTTATATTACCTATATGATGTTATGTCATATTTACTAAATTATTTAAAACTACGTAAATAGTTTAGTTTTTGTATACCGGACTGTTATTAATTAGGTACACAATTAGGTACGTACACTAGTCACCGAAAATATTTAAATAAAAATTCAACATAGGTACATTCAAAACATCATATTTTCGAACTGTTATTTGCTGCTCACAGCTGGAGACTCTTCTAAAGTCCCTCATGTAGGACGGTTCTTCTAATCTAACCAAATCAAATCAAATCAATTTTATTCAAGTAAACTTCACAACGAAGCGTTTTTGAATCGTCGAAATTAAAAAACTACCACCGTTTCGGAAAGCAGCCTCCAGCGAGAAGAAACGGCAAGAAACTCGCATAGTTGCTCTTTTCAAATAAACAGATTTACAATGCTGTTTTTTTTACAAAAATTAGTGTTCTGTGATGGAACCCGAGCCTAAATCCAGGCGTTTTTATCTAAAAAGTACTCTTTTAATTAACAATAAGACTTATTTATTAATTTAGTCTTAATAAACTTTTTAAATTTCGTAAATGGTAAATTGGTTACATTTCCCGGTATCTTATTATATATGCGTATACTATTGCCCAAAAACGTTCTCTGTACATACGGTACAGAGAACGTTTTTATTAATACAAGAAATAAGAATAAACGGAAACTAGGGGTTACCAGTTTATTCTTATTTCTTGTATTAATAGTATGTAGATCAGCTTTTATGGAATACTTTTGTATATTCTTCTGTATAAACATTATATTATCATAAATATATTGTGAAGCAGCCGTTAATACACCTATTTCTTTAAATTTTTCGCGTAATAATGTCCTAGAGCTAATATTATAAATAGTTCGGATAGCTCTTTTCTGCAGAATAAGTTAGCCCAAGGCCCCATAAACTTACGGTCCGGCGCTGCTGACATCCAATAATCATAGAAGTTCCTGATTAAAGCAGAGCGGATTGTGGTTTTTATTTTATACCGATAATAACGGCAATGGCTTCGCTCCTCCACGTTCGAGATGTGCAATTGTTTTTTATTCAATAGACAGCCACGTCTTTCTTCTGATAGAACATAATACCTAGTACAAGTTCACTTAGAATATGTCATATTAAGTACATTATTTATATTGCCTTTTGAATGTTTTGTTACAATATTAACTGGTCTGATTATTTAGTTAGTAAAGCTGAGCTCTAGTTACAATTAGATTTTAAACTTATTTGATGTGTTAATTGTCAAAATTAAATTATTAAGAATTATTGTAAACTCTTGGAATTCACATTTAATAATATCCGGTTTAATAATTGACGGTTTGTTTGTTGTAGGTTAATTTTGCGCGAGTAAAGCACAGGTTCATCTAGTTAGTTGGTAATGTCTGGCAACTGTTACAATTCTACTACTTCTTTTCACTGAACGCTATCTTGGTGGTAGGGCTTTGTGCATGCCCGTCTGGGTAGGTACCACCTACTCATCAGATATTCTACCGCCAAACAGCAGTACTCAGTATTGTTGTGTTCCGGTTTGAAGGGTGAGTGAGCCAGTGTAACTACAGGCACAAGGGACATAACATCTTAGTTCCCAAGGTTGGTGGCGCATTGGTGATGTAAGGAATGGTTAATATTTCTTACAGCGCCATTGTCTATGGGCGGTGGTGACCACTTACCATCAGGTGGCCCATTTGCTCGTCCGCCTAGCGATAACATAAAAAAAACCAAAAATTTAATAATAATAAACAAAAATACACTAATTTTAACGATAGGTCGGGTTGTACAGAACGCAAAGTGCGTTAGTCCGACTCGCAATTACTTAGTCGGTTTTTATAATATCCCCCTGTACCTGTTCCCTCAGACTCAAGCTTCGATCCACGAGTTCGGAGCAGTAGGTACCGTTTAACGCGGTCCAAGTCGCGCGAAGCCACTAATTGTTTATAAATGCATTTTTAAAATAGAATGTCAGGTACATATGAATGTATCGACATAGGTAGTGTTTATGAGAATAATTACCAAAAAAAATTTTTTTTATATTAACGTACGAACAATAACACCCAAGTGAGTATATAAACATAGGTCTACATAAATAAAATCTCTCACTTAAATTTCTACATTAAATTCATTTTCATAATAAAAAAATATGGTCCCAATTTTCAATAACGAAACTAAATAATTTTGTTTAAAGATCTGAGATTAAATCATACCTTTAATTTTTATAAGAGTTTACGACTATGGATGTTCCATGGTAGATCGATTAATGAGTTCTATAAAGACGTATTCGATTTTATTATATCGTTTTCGAATAGAAGAAATAGGACGAATTTAAAGTAAATAGTGGATAAGACTTAGGTTAAATTAAAAAACACACTTTAACAGGACAAGAGCAAACATGTTAATAATGATTTAAACGGCTGAACGAAACCTTTTAGGATACCTAGTTTCAGACAACGGAGTTATAACACACGTTTGTATGTGGAAAGAAACATTATGCTGTCTATATCTATATGTATGTATGTTTATTCTTATGTATATACGTGTATATCTGTATATGTATTTGTGTAGTATATTTATCTTGTTTAGTGTAATAATTTGTGTATAAATATAATTTCATATAGTATTTAACTTCTGTGCTGTACACCCGCTTTCCGCTTTTTCACATTAACTCCTCCATGCTGGTTGTCTGGAAGAAATCGCTCTTAAGCGATAAGACCGCCTGTTGTACATTTCTTATTTTTTTTAATTTTTTTTTTGAATGTAAGATTTTTTTTCTCGTGTATGTACAATAACGAGTTGTTATTATTATTATTAAAAAACGCAAAAAAACTCCTCAAACGCTCTCGTTTGAATTAAACAATAAAAATGAGTACTCGAAGTGGATCTTATGATTCCGAAGAGATTCCGATTCATTCGATCTGCGAAGAGAATCATTGTGATATTTGTAGGTGTTTTGGGGTATATAGTTAGATAATTCGTTCAAATAAATTGTAACATTAGTCTCGCACTCACGATGGGGTATCCTTTCCGGAAACACTGCAGCGCTGGTCTTTTACTTTTAAACAGAAGCCGAAACACCGATTCCCATCTTTCTAATTTTAAAATTAACGAACATCCATACAAATTTTTATCAACAATTTCACTTCCTTAGATGATGAATTTTTAGAAACGTCTTAAGTGCTATATTTCACTTGTGAACAGAAGCGTAAATATAATTTTATATAATACATAAAAAAAATCAAAATTTTATCTAAAATTTCACCAGATCGGTTGATGAATTTTTGAAAAATCTTTAACTTACCTTACAAACTTTCCTACGTCTCATACAACCCCATTCGAAGATGAATTTTCAGTGCTCACTTACGTACCATAAGGTTCCTAAGCAAATTTTATAACATAAATAAATAAATATTAATCTTATATAATCTACAAAGTTTAATAATGAGTTAAATATTCAAGTGTAATCTTTTATTGTAAAACGATTAGGTTACCGTCGGCTTTATACCGTATAAGAATCCATATATAACTACCGGTATAAGATGCTGCGCTTGTGGCTTTATAAACACTGGCTAACTTACCCTCCAAGACTAAACAAACGCCCTCATGCAAAATATTGACGTTTAGAGGTAGAGCAACTGTTTGGGTGGTACATAAGCTCACCAGTAGAAAAACAACCTGTATATATTCTAATGCTCGTCTCAGATATTCTGAGCATAATTTGGAGTAATTTCCACAGTGCTCTAATAGAGATTGAGTTTGAGTTTTTTATTTAAGAAAAAGTCTGGACACATTTTTATCAGACACAATTTCCTCACTGTTTTCCTTCTCCGCCAAGTTGGGGATATATTAGGCTCGTAAAAAGTAAATGGTACCTACTCGTTGAAGTTTGAAACTGCAATCTTTGGTTGAGTTTCATGTCACTACCATCTCGTATATAACAATAAAATTAGAAAAAAAAAAAAGGTACCATTGATGGTTTTATTTCACGACATAATGAAATCAGTCCTGCGTTCGAGCGTGATTGAGTTACAACGTTCCAAATACAAAAACTTTCGCATTTATTTAAAACTGACTGTAAATATATGATGAATTATTCATTTCTATTTATATTTATTACCCAGTCTGCAATAAATTATTATTTATGATATATATGTCAGAAGCACTCGCTTACAAAATGTAACAATGACATTCGAGCTGTAGGTTCAGAAGCGTTCAGAATATTAAAGATTTAATAAACATAGACCACAAACGCAATAGAATTGCTTTGAAAATTATATGAAATAAACTAAATTTATATAAAAAGTTATTATGAGTGCGTGTGGATAGCAAATACAGCTTATTTTGTTTGTTGTTAAATTAAATATTAGAGCAGATTTTTTCTCCTTTTGCGGCAATAGATTAGAGGGAACAACGAGGACAGCGAGCTCATTCTATAATTTTAAAGAATGGCAAATAAAAGACCAGCATACGTTACAGTGGAAGATAAATTTAGCTCTAATTGCTTGGTGGTTTCAAATACAGTGAAGTTTTTCTCGGCGACATGCTATCGACGACTTGATAGAAGAAAGATCGTGATCATCCAACAATTCCTCAGAACACTCTCCGCGAAAGAGTGGGTAGATAGACTAACCGAAACTGAGCGATTTTGTAAAAAGAAACTCAATACTCAAATATCATATTATAATCATATAAGAATATGCGCCATTGACATTAATTTTTAGAAAATGTATCAAAATCTAAGTTCCATTAAATGCACTTATTACTGTAAGTCGGTTGCCAAAATTTCACGAGTGAGATGCGAACGAAATTATTAAAGAATCGCTGTTGGAAGTCTATACGTTAATCTATATATATCTATAGTTTAATCTTCTAGAATTTGAGTGCCGAATATGTCTATATAGAACACTTGAATAGCTCCACCGTATTCAGTACATAAACCACCAAAATGTTCTCACATAAGTAGGCCACACATTGCACTGCTATAAACCGAAGCATTTCTGTACATCACTTAAGTATACCCGCGTCACAGTCTACTGTGTTCTGTAACGAGAGGGATTAGCGTGACAGACGCAATCACTGCCATTACGGCCGCTTGTATCTCGATGGCCCTTCACTTGGAGACTGTAATTTTGGATTTTGTTCTTTTGGGGTCACGTGACAAAAGACTAAGGGCGTATTTAGGTCGGATTTTTAGATGATTTTTTACTTCTAAAGATAGGTATATGCACTGTTCTCTCTTTTATTTAACTACATATAAGTCTATAATAGTTCTTAAGTAAATGCTTTAAGGTTTTCTTTTTTTTGGCATTATTTTTTCCTTTAATCAGAATCTTATTCCTCGTACTAATTATTTTCTTACATTTGCTGTTAAACTAATAGGTAATCTAAAATGTGAAATATAATAATTATATATGTTGATACAAGTAATCAGATTATCTATTATAATGTTGCTCACCAATCAGACTCGTATCATTTTTTCGCGTGAATCTGACGAAAAGAAAACAACAGTACTTGTATGTATAATTGTATGTTAATGTTAGTAATTATTATATAAATCATATTTTCATTTTAGTTAAATTATTATTTAAATCTGTGATAAGGAAACAGTGTGATATTTTAATATCATTTTAGCCCTGCAGACAAGCAAGCAGCCACTTGTTGATAGATGACTTTAGCCCACAGTAATGGCAATGTTTATAAATTAAAAACAGTCCATGCACCGATTGTTATTCCTTGTGCTAGTAACTCCTGGCTTACTCATGAGTGGAGTTTCTTTTATCGATACTGTAATTTCACTAGTTGAAGATGACTAAATTAAATCATGTTTGATAATAATTCTCCAACAACCTATATTTTACAATCCCCCGCAATCATCTCATTATTTCTTGTGACAGATCAATCTTTTTAAAAAATGAAGTATGTATATGTATTTCTTCCAGTCTTAAATAGTGTGCCAAATAAAATAGTATTAATTAAAGTTTAACAAATTATTAAACAAATAATTATAAAAATAATTATATAAGTACATAATAATGTAAAATAAATAGCTTCGATTGTAATCATTATATATAATAATGTGATATAATTAATTATGACATCCTATGACATAACACCGCATTGGAGGCTAGGGCTAACACACATACACGCTAAAAATACATATCGATACAAGAAATTGACGTTCGCCTGTAAAACATAATAATTACCACCTGACTAGAACAGTAACATTAAGTATATAAGAAGTGATTAATAACCTTTTCGATCAGTCTGTCAATCAATAGCTCTCGTGTTGCGATGTATACTTTATACGAGCAGATAAAAGTGATAGGCCTGACTGCCCTTATTCTACCACCAAATTGCTACTTTTCATTAGTCGGGTATTAAAGCGATAGGAGATTCGATGCAATTAAATACAACAAAGATTCATAGCTGATAGCGAACGTACGACGTTAAGAATTATTCCATTATAATGATGATATCAAATTATGGTTTTCGTAATTGCTTTTTCCAAATAAAATTATATTATGTTCAAGCATTTTAAGCAATACTCTACAATTTTTACTTAATATTTACTCTATTTTATTTATATCTCAGAAAACCTTTACAGTTTATCATACGCAATAGAATTCTTCCACGACATCTCTGACTGCGTAGTCGGATGGTTCGGGATGGGAATTTACAGGCGTAAATAATAAAGGCGTAGGTATTATACAGCGTTAATATTTACCTGATAGTTTCCGAACACAACTGTAAATTAACAATTCAGACAGACGGCGTACGAGACAGTAGAAACATGTTTAAAACCATATTAGCTAAAAGGACTTGACAGCGCGACCGTCGTAAGACCTTAGTCGTGAAATCTCAAAAATCGTCTAACGGTGATACGCTGTTCGATGCGTGTTTTCTTGAGGTGGTATAATTTGTATTCAATGTTTCACATCACCTTTTCATATTTCACGATTGTATTCTGAGATGAGTTTCGAGTTTGTTCTATAAGAATAACACTGTTTACTGGCTCTTTGACATTATATATTCAGCATACATTTTTTTCAAATATTCCATAATCAAAAACAGATCCCGAACTAGAAATGTACGTAGATAAATATATATATTTCCACTTCCGTACGCTGGACTTCACGGTCGTTAGGAGGGTACCTTTGTTAGGTCTGACCAAACCAGATTCAATTATATCTTGCGGATTAGATCCCGTATTGAACAAACGTAAATTATAAAATTGGTAAATAAATACATTTGATCAAACATATATGTAAGATAAGTACATAAAGGGCCTTTACGTTAATTGTTAACAAGAGCAATAAGGCAAAAGCAAATTATTTTTTAATTTATATTTTAATACATCGCTCGCAGCACGCAAGCATTCATTAAAATATTAAAGGTAAAGTAAAACGTATAAACTATTTCACACAAACAAAGTCCCACGCGCAATAATAACATTTTCAATCATTTACAATTCAATGCATCCGCTACCGTTTAAAGAAATGAAATGAAGTATCTAGCATCAAATAATCTTATTAAAATGTCTTTAGCCAATTGTTCGATTGCGAGTCCGCAATGCGCACGGATCGTAATTATGTTTTTTTTCCAGAATCCATCTATTTCCGAGTGTTTCATTTCACTCGCATTTTAATTCCACTCCTCAACCGGTCGGAAGCGACCGGATTGGCCGGAAGGATCGATTTTTCATTGCAAATTGCAAATTTGAAATTCTAATTGCGTCGACGCCCTCTCGCCATTTTTACGAGCGAATAATTTCGTTACCAATGTTGCTTTGTGCGGACTTGGAATACACATTGTTGTGGAGATCTTTGAGTTCGAAATCATTCGATTATGTCTTATTATGAATACATGCACTTATTATACTAGTATTTTTATAGTTAAGTACAACAGCAATTTTGCGCACATATAAAAATAATTTAAAACAATTTAATACCTACATAATCAGCCTGTAAATTTCCCACTGCTGGGCTAAGGCCTCCTCTCCCGTCGAGGAGAAGGTATGGAGCATATTCCATCACGCTGCTCCAGTGCGGGTTGGTGGAATACATATGTGGCAGAATTTCGTTGAAATTAGACACATGCAGGTTTCCTCACGATGTTTTCCTTTACCGCCAAGCACGAGATGAATTATAAACAAATTAAGCACATTAAGTAAATTCAGTGGTGCCTGCCTGGGTTTGAACCCGAAATCATCGGTTAAGATGCACGCGTTCTAACTACTGGGCCATCTCGGCCTAAAAAATAATACCATCGTACCTATGATGGTATTATTTTTTATTTTATTGATTTAAACATACCACATAGCAAGTCGAATGTGTTAGGTAGTAGTGAATACAAAGCTAGATAAAATATAATGTGACCATATTTTCGATAATTCTAGGACGAGAATCGATCTCCATACTTAAAGTATACTGCACGATATTTTTTATGATATAGGACGTATGGTATACACTGGCTCACTTACCTTTCATGCCGGTACACAACGATACCGAGTACTGCTGTTTGGCGGTAGAATATCTACCACTCGGCGGAGTGATTGGTAGAAATTCTACCAACAGACTCACCCAGACGGAGTTGCACAAAACCCTGCTATCAAGTAAATAACAATTTCAAAACACCGTATACGTCATTATAACTCAAATATTGTGGCATAAAACAGAAACTAACTAGCAGGACTGCATTAAAAGTGGCATATATTTTTCAACTATAACCAACTATACCATACAATTCCTAATATAGAAAATAGATGGTGACTGTACAATAACATAATCGAGGCGATTATATCAAATCGCTCTCATTCAACCTGCTCAGGTGTGCTCACAAGTGCGTTATGTAATTCCATAATTGCTATAACTATTGCCATTTATGTGGTTACATTAATTCTGTATTCAAATAAAAATAATGAGTGGTGTTTAATGTTTAAGAGATGGAAATCTCCTCACGTAGTAACGTCTGATTCGTAGTAAGTGAATTTGAATTATAAGTGATATTTATATAGGTCCATGTTTTAAAGGCAACCGTACTATATCGATATGACAAATATTTATCGGCTTTCTTCCGCAAAACTTTGAATTGATCCTCAAGATATCATCAAGCAAACGAATTTATCAATCAATGTGTATCTCGTCTAGGCCTTTGTTTCTAAAAAGTATCGAATATATTTTAATCAAAAAAGTTATTGTTTAAGTATATTTTACTTTCTTAGCTTAGCTATTTGTATTGATAAAACTAAATTTTAATAGCTCGCAATGCATGCACAGACAACGTAAGTTCTACTAAATGTGATGATTAGTTAGGTAAACTAATAACTATATTCTTAAGGATGTATTAAAGAAATATATTAAATTAGTTTTAATTTAATTATTATATGAATAATAATTATGTATCGTATAATATTTTAACAATATATACAATTTAGTAAAATATTCAATGTGATGAAAGTTTGATCGCTAGCAAAAACAGCGATATAAAATGGAAAAGATAAAAATTTAACTTACAAAATTAAAATGCAGGTACTAAAGCGACGAATAGGGACGTTACTTATATCGCACAATAAATTGAGTTAGTAACTAGTCTCCAAGTAGACGAAAGTTAGTCCCGGCGACGCGGGTATCGTCCTCCGCCCTTACTCCGCATTATAAATCAACTCGTTTGTCCACCATTTGTGATTTGTGGACGCGATACGAATTTATATAAAGGACTATATTTTTTATGGTAATAAAAAGTAAATCGTTTGTAGCCAAAATAGTGCCTTTATTTGCAACATCTAACGAAACCTCGATCGTGCGATTGAGGTTTAAACATAATAGGCTATTTGACAATGCGAAACATAAAGTGTCAATTATTGTAATCAGTATAAATTATGAGTTTATAAATGGTTATTTATCAACGAAAGTTGAAAATAATAATTAATTTATTCAAAAATCAATAAATAAAAATGGAAAACGCTCCCGATTGGTCGGGCTTATGATGACGTCACTTGCTTATTAACCCCGTTTGTCTACTGTATGTGGATTATATGTTCCACAGATTACAATACAGGCAAGTGACGTCACCGACATGCATTGCAGCGCCATATTGTCAAAGTAGCGTTTTCGCGGGCTATATAAATATGGAATTTTAAATTTGATATTTTTCAGCAAATATGTACTAGAATTAAAAAAGACAACTTTTACTGGGTTCCTTAACCTCTACTAAATAATATAAAATGCATTTTAAAAACCAGTAAAATAGCCTAATATATAAGCCCTGTATTTACTCAGAATAAAGCCCGAGAGTATCAAGCAAATTCAAGTAGTAGGTGTACCGATCATTTAGAACTAAAATGTGAAATAAAAAGAAAAGTGAGGATCACATCGAAATCATATATTTATAGAGGGAATACATTATATTAAAACTAGAAGGATTATTATTAGAAAGTAGCCCGAATTCCATATTTCGTTTTCGAATCACGTATTATATATACAAACGAAATGGTCGAAAATATTGTAATTTGATAATCAGTAAGAAATGAACAATCACATGGTTGTCAAAAGGCAGTAATCAGAATAATACCGGGCCTTACTGAAGTAATTTTCCGGTGCGGAACAATGGAGTGACGAAAAGGGATAGTTAAGGAAGTTAGCAGCCCTGGGGGGCGCGGGCGATAGTCAGCAAAATGCGGCTTGATTTCATTACACGTCTCGTAAATGCTCTGTTTGGTCAGATAGAACAACCGCTATTCTAGAAGTGGTACGAAACATTGTTCTTTTTTGGGTGAAAAAGCAAAATCTGGTAGTGGTAGTTAAAGCGAATTAATGGTAACTAATAGTCAACTCACATAGACAATGTAAAAAAATTGAGTTCAATACGCGGTCAAACAAGGCTACTAAGATCACTCAATCTATCTATGTAATTAGGTGTATGTTCATCTTATTATTATAACCTAGACTAATTGAGGACTTTGAGTACACTGAGAATCAGAGGGGCTACTAAAACCTACTATTAAAGTTAGTAATTTAAAATAATGACTGACAGCTATTTGGTGTCAAATTATACCTCCCGTCTAATATTATTATTTAAAGTGTACCTTTTTTCGTGGATTATTCCGCGAATGTCGTCTTTTCCGCTTGAGACACTTTGAAAAAAGTAAAATTAAAGTTAACGCCTCTAAACGCTGAGCTAAGATCTGCTCTCCTTGTGAGGAGAAGGTTTGGAGTTTATTCCACGTCGTTTCTCCGATGTGGGTGATGTGGTGGACACTTGTGGCAGATTTTTACGTATTAAAATCTGCCATCGTATTCAAATATATCAAACATCGTGAGGAAATCTGCTTATATGGCATTCCTCACGATGTTTTCCTTTAAAGTTGAATAGAAGATTAATTATCATCACAAATCAAAACCCCAGACTTGAAACCGCAATCTTCGGGTTACATTCACTTGACTAACCACTGGTTTATCTTAACGCAAGAATAGATAATACCAATATTTTTTTACCGTTATGTACTTCTCTACAATTATCTTTAAAGTTACTTTTGTATATGCATTGTGTAAATGCATGCTTTGTTGAATCAAATATATTAAACAACATTCAATATTTTTTAATTTATAATACATGTTGTGTGAAAGAAAATTCTATTTTAAAAAATAAATATATATGAACGAATAAAATATATTTAAAACAGTTACTCGATTTGCAGGACGGTGACATTTGGCGCGTTAAATTGCAGCGTTTGATCAGCCCTTTGTGATCCTAAGACTATTAGTACAACGAGATTACACGGGCGCCGCGCGCGCAGCCGACCGCCGAGATGAGATTAGTACCCCACCCGCATCTCGCGACGCTGCTCTACGTGGACCACAGCCCCGTTTAAAGTGTCTCCATAAAAATCCCTCTTTTAAAGTTCCACTATTACATCTGTTGTAATGAATATTACTATGTCAATAAAATATTGGTGATTTCTGTTTTTGATATCAATCGATAATTATCATTTTGCAACTTAGCACGTGCTCATGTTTTATATGAAAAATATTACTGATATTATTAAAATAAGATGTCTGCCAGACGAATATACGTTGAATGGTACGTTTTGCAAAAAATAACTTCAATTTAATATTCTGCTGAAACAACACAAATTATATGAATGCAAAGTGTACAGCGAATTAGACAGATCGTTTAATAAAAACTTTTTTACAAACCACACACTGAGTTACCAATAGACACATAAACCTAATGATAAAATGAACGCAAAAAAGCAAACTAAGTCTAAATTAAAAAGGCGCATACTAATATAACAAATAAAAACTGTTAATTTTAACAGAAAATACTTAACATGCAAATGAATAATATAAAAATGATATAAATTATATAAAACTATACAGATATGAGATAATTTGTGCTAAATACAACATGCCGTCCAAATAACTGTCCTGTTTCATAGCGCCCTGGTACCTAATTACACTCTAAATCTAAAAGCTCTATTAGCATAAGCATAAGCATAAAGCATAAGTTTTTAATTGATACGTTTCGATAGAGTTGGCACCTGTCGCGGAGAAGAGATGAGAGGGAGCTCCACGAGTCCTCCGCTCGGACGCCCACGACTGCACATTCTTCGTTAACGGACTATACACGAAGAGAAGAAACTGAGTTCAAACTTCACACGAGTCCCATAAAACTATTCAAACTTTACGTAAATGATTTTTTTATTAATTCTACTAATATTATAAATGTGCAAATTCGTTAATTTATTACGGATGGATCAAATTCTGAATAAATTATACAAATAGCTTATAGTCTCACTTAACACAGAAGCTACCTGCTTCTCGCACGCAGGCGAAGCCGCGGGCAGATTTTAGTTGAGTGTAATGTTCATTCAACTAAGGGTGCGATATGTAACGAAAGACCAATACGAGGAATATCAAACTGGATTTAATTCCTTTGGGACTTGTTAGTGTAACTAGTAGTTTGGAATTGTCGCTGTTATTGTTTTTAATACACCGTCCCTGGAGACGGGGCCGCGCCACGGAGGCGTTTAGGACGCGAACGCAGCACAGATAGGGGAATTACTGCAAATATTTGCTCACCCACATGTTACAAATGTATAGAAGTAACCTGTGTACGGATGTTCGAAACGGAGCTCATTTTTGAGTTTTTAGATAGTGAAATAGCGTGTTATTTGCTAAATAGTATGAAAGTATGGCCTTTTTTTTATTTCTCTCCCTTTGCCTTCTTTTAATTTATACATATATATATATATATATAGTTTCCAAAATAAAACATAAAATTCTGATGTATCTTCCTTATCGATGTTGGTGTAACAAAAAAATAGAAGTACTTAATTTGACAAATGTTTCTAAATACATTGATTTCCTATGAATGTAATTGAGAATAAATATGTTTTATTGTTACTAATATTCTATGCACTTCTTGTTAACACCAATACTGTATATGGCTAATATTATTAAAAACAATAAAACTAACACTGCTTTCATCGCAAGTAAAAACAAATATTCGCGTCGAAAGCGTAAAAGTTATCTCACGGAGTGCAATATATAATGCAATTACAATCAGCCAAATATCCCCAATGTTTACAATGCAGCTTTTGAATTAAACAAATCTTTTATTGAACAAATAAACCACAAAACTCCGTTCAGGAAAGAACAACCTTATTGCTTTTCAACACAGATTATATTCGCTTGACACAAGAACGAAATAATTTTGTATTAACTCAATACGTAATGAACCAATACTACACAATCATAACACTACATAATACGAATTCTAACACGAAAAGAATAAGGTTGAAAATTACGTATTCAATTATCACAATAAGTTGGCGCAGTATCTATTTAAAAGCAGTGAGGTGAAAAGGCGTCGCGTGTCAACAAATCGCTCTCACGCGACGCGTTCGCTCATTTTTCATTCAAGAGTATCGAATTATCGTAAATGGATGCAGAATAATCATGTAATGCGAAAATTATAAGGCCTTCGGTCTAATGATCGTTCGCCTTTGATCATTATCGACGGGCAATTGAGGGTTAGCTACGTGTTGGGAGGTCGAATTAATTCGTACACAGCAGCCGAGACTTTTTTTACGTAAAATGTTTATATTCGTATCGTCGATGCGACAATTGATTTTGGGAATACACAAGTTGACCAGTTGAGGAACAGCACGTTTAAAGTTGGCGTTTATGATAATCAATACATGCTAAATTATGTATTATTACATTGCATTGGAATTAACTTTATAGAATGACGTTTAATTTTGAATAAAGTATATTTTGATTTTCGTATATAAACCCGATACATACACGTATAAGTGTGCCGACTGGCAAATACTATAATGTGGTCATCAAAACATTAATCATTTCTCATACCACCAATGCGCTAGCAATCTTGGAAACTAGGATGTTATGTCCCTCGTGCCTGTAGTTGCACTGGTTTGTTCACCTTTCAAAACCGGAATACAACAATACTATTTGTTGCTGTCTGATGGTAGAATAAATGATAGGTAGGTACCTACACAGACGTACTTACAAAGCCCTACCACCAAGTGCTATGAATGAATATATGTATTTAATATAATGTTTCATTGAATGATATTTATATAAACAATTGTTTTATCAAATACATTCAGTCGATCTGAAATATTCAGGTCGCGCACGGTCCGTTCAGATACTGAAATAAACATCGGGAAAAACGGTACGGATGAGAGGGAGGGGGTGGAGAGGAGCGAGACGCAGACCCAAATAGGGTTCCAACTATTCATGAAGTTTAAAATTATATATATTTTTTACCATGTGAAACTGCGAAAGACCATTGAACTGCATTGATAGACTAATAATAAATTATATTACTGTTTATATTCGACTTTTAGAACAGCGACTAATTATAATAGTGATTGTATTATTTGTGTCGTTTGCTCCATCGATCATCGTTCAGGAAAGTAAATAAATGTAGCTGAGAGAGCTGCGTTGCGCTTCATTACACTTGTACACTATGTTATCTCAGCGCTTTTCGCTTTAAGTTTAGTCACCTTGACTATAATTCAATCAAAAGGATAGAATATTAACTGTTGATATACAATTTTTCATATTTAATTACAAACGAATTATTTTTGAATAATATGAAGCAGTGGTACCAAACATGTTACTAATTCTTCAGACTTCTTTTATACTTGGTGGATTTTGTACGGGCAAGGGCGCGGAACATTGACAGCAGGAGTTGTTTGTACTTCTTGCAATGTGGCAGCATAAATGTACTTTGTTCAACCGCAAGTTTTTTATACTATTTATTCTGTGGTCATTCTCCGCTAGATAGCACTTCACTGACTATATATCGGCTTGGAAATTCGTATATACACAGACCATGTAGGACAACGTTTGCTAATATAAATATACACACAAAGTAAAATCAGTGAAGGATTTTTTTTATTGTTTGATAGATAGGAGTGTTTCAACCCTAGAAAGTGGGGTGCAAGATTAGATTACCTGCCCCCGCGGGTGCAAACAGTTCGTTACGCCTCAAGACGGTAACGAACTAACTTGAGGGCGCCTTGTAGCTCTTCCATCAATATTTGTACAGCTATCACGATACATATTACATCGGAAACTTCTTCAATGTAAAAATATTATTTATTTAAAATATATAACAGATTTTGAAATATATATTTTTATATAACACGAATCAAAGGGCCACAAACATTGTTGGTATAAAATTACTAGTGACCCGACTCGACTTTGCTCGGGTGCATTTGATTAATAAAGAAAATTATATGATATCACTATAATTTGTTATAAATTATAAAGCACTCAGCAGGAATAACGCAGGTTACTAACAAGTGAATTGGATCATTAATTCCGGAGATAACCTTAAAAATACAAACAAACAAATTTTACTTCTGTATAATATTAGTAAAATAAAAACTAGCGTGATGTTGATTTTCATGAAGTCGAGTCAAATCAAATCAAATCAAAATATACTTTATTCAAGTAGGCTTTTACAAGCACTTTTGAATCGTCATTTAACAAACTATTTAAAGTAAAGTCCCTACCATAATCATAATTGAAGAATTGAGAACAAAATTTTTGAAGTTTCATATTTCGATCATGTTTTTTTTCTTCTCTTATAAACGATTGACAAATCTGAGGTCATTAGAAAATTGGTATGACCCCCTTGCCTCTTTACATAAATAAACGATGAATGAATTAGTAGAACATAAACGAATAAACAAGTAAGTATAAAGGCTAAATTAATAAATAGTTACTTGCGTTTTGAAGTTTCAATCCTCTTTCGTGTTATCTGCATTCCTACTTGACAATGGCAGAATATTTAAGTGTCATTTTAGATTGATCACATTCAATACATATTTTCCATTATAGAACTGTATGCTGTAATTGTATTTAATTTAAAAATGTTTTCCTATTCATATTATCGTTTCATAATGATGCAAGAGTACACAAAAGCGCAGATTATCTGGACGAGGTAATACCTTATCACAAATCTTCACTTTTAAAGATTCATAAGATTATTAAAAATAAGTAGTTACGTACAGGTAATTTACAAAAATAACAGTATTTAAAGTATTTTCTAAATTTCAACATCAATATGAATAGTACATAATGCTCGTATATAATTTCATTTACATATATATCATGATATATTTCCTAATTGAAAGGACGTTTAATTTTCAGCGTATTATTATTGTTTTAGTCTTGAAATTTTGAACATGATGAATTTCGCGTCCACGCTGAAGTTCTATTCAATTATAATTATTATTTTATTTCTAAATATAAAATATTGCCTGGGCATTGTAATAATTGCTAAAATAAAAAAATAGTTAAATTAAAACCAATTGATATAGATATGAATATATGATACTAGATATTCTATTTGAACGTTAAGAAAAAACTTTTTGGAGTGGTTGTTTTTCAACAATGCTTTACCTTTTTTTTTCAATTGATGAAAGAGGGATACATAGCATTGTAAATCTAATCAATCTCTGAATAAAACGCGCAAAAACAACCGTAAAACAATAGTTGAAATAAAAACGTTTATCCTTTTACAGCCGCTTCGCGTTTGTAGCGCTAGCAATGATTACAATGGGTGAGTATGTAAACTGGCTTCGGTTTTCTTTTTTTTTTAATACGCAACAGAGTAAGCCTAATATTCCCTTGAAAAATAAATCATAATTATTTATTTATTCATTGATATTGCATTTCAAAATCATTGATTTTCATCGTCTTGTTAAAGACTTATAAACAATTTAAAGATACATTTTAGCTTTTTTTTTAATTTATAACTTTTACATAAATTTTGTTCTGGGTTTGCGAAGGTAAATTTTATTAACCTTATTATTTATAATAACGAAGTTTGCATCACGTGAGTGTCGATATCGTTTGCCAAACGGATTAGTCTACAAATGTATAACGGCAAACGAATGACATCCATAATATGATTTTTATTGTTCACGTCATGTTGTTTACTGTCACGTTCTTTTGAATCCCAACTAATATTAAAATTGTCGAACAGATTATCATGTTTGCATACACATTATCATGGATACAGAAAAGGCCACACACGAAGCCACGGCCGTAAACTAGTATATTAATATATTATTGTATTTTCACAGGCTTAGGGTGTACTTTCATAAGTACGATTCATCTAGAATCTTGTAAGGAGGCAGAACGAGTAAAACCAGTGCTCGGAGCGGGTGTAATTCTTTGTCTTATTGGTATCGTCTACCTATTCTATTATTTTGTTATACTTCTAGTATATCTGAGGAAGGAAACCGCTTAAATAAAAATAAACTATCAATTTTAAGTAAGGCTGAGATTATCTGTTAAACGAAAGGTTTTAGGGAATGTTTCTAATCAATTTTGAAATTTTATCTATTTGTTTTTAATATAAATGTACTGATACGGAATACATATGTTTATAAATTTTGTTTTATTAATAATTTGTACTATAATAAAAAATGTATTTTTTACATATAAAATTTTACTCTATTGTTTTACTCAAGTTTCCTTAGAAAAAGACCAATCGTTCGAGTATTGTTGTGTAAAAAATATACTTAACATTAATAAGTATGAAATGCATAATTTTTTGTAAATAAAATGCGTAAAGCGGGATTTGACATTCGAAATGCTTTCAACTGCAAATATCATCCAGTATCGTTCGGTATAACCGCCGTTGCAGCGCAGGCTCCCCTAAGGGCGAGAGAACTGAATAAATTTGAATAATCAACCGTAATGAGACAGCGTCGACGTGTTGCTACCCGGTAATGCAACAATTATCAGCTGTAACGTGTAAATCCTCATCATTGAATGTGTGACGTCATCAGCGAGCCTCTGCATCGCCATTTGCATAATTAACAGTGACGTAATGGATTTTGGGAGCTCGACTACGGCATTATTCTTTAAAAATAATTTTCGGTACAGCAACCAAGGCTAAAATAAATTGAATAGACGTAACAATTTTCCTATTTAAACATATATATGCGGTTTTTCAGAGTTAAATTTATCTTATTACAGTGCAAATTTTCGTCTTAATTCTAATAAAAAATGTTTTAACAAAAAGCGATTAACAAAACAATTATATTTATAATATAGTTTAGATTTAAATGTTCCGTCGAGATGGACTTCGTTATATGGCGGCTGTAAATTGGTTTAAGAGCAAACATATAACTCAAGCTGACTCATCACAGAGCAGGAAGCTGGTGGCTGTAACCGAAATGATTGCGAGTCCCGTCTTCTCGGGTAGAATGCGCTGGGCTGTTTACACACGGCGCGATTTATTTGCCGGTCGTCATAAATAATATCGCGCCAACCGCCGACAGATATATGGAGCCTCGTATTTATTACGGTTTGTTGAATGTACAGACAGAAAAATAAGATGTATATACGTTAACGCGATTTGATATTTTAAAATATTACATACATACTTTATGACATTATATCACACAAATACCAATGATAATAACTATGTTAACCTAGCGTTTAGATAGTTATAGCTGTGTTGTCTAAATAATTATGTCATATGCGTTTACCATTCTGAGTATTTAATTTTTATTTTACTCATAATAAATTATATAAATTCGGCGTTTCTCTGGATTATATCTGTCAGTTGTTCTTGCTGACGGTCTACGCGAATCGAGTGTAGGTTAGTCGCGGTTTTTTCGCGCGGCAGCGACGCCCGATCGCTATAAAGCGCTTTATTGTAATACTTAGATATTTAGTAGTTGTGCGACGAATAAATTATACCGTAATGAAAGCGAGTTTTTTCACCGTATGCATTCAGATCTCATCCACGCCCGGTCTTGAGTTATGTTCCATGGTTTATTGGATCTTTTTCCATATTCTCATAATCAAATTTTGATTTACTGCTTCCCGAGTTATTAAATGCTTTTAACTGGTGCCCGCCCGTTTTGGAGGTCCGCGAGCTTAGGACGTCACAATGTCTTGTAATTGAAAAACGATTTTTGTGAGTCCCAATCCTCCGACACAGATTCTTCGTAAGTTTTCGTACATTATACGCTTTGATTATTTTTTTTTACTTTTTACATGTTATATTAATTCGACAAGCTACATCATTTTATTATAATACAGTTTAAAAACATTGATAATCTAGATCTAAAAGTAGGAAATCAAAAATGTATGTATCTACGTTGGTATGGTTGTCGACTATCTGTGGACTTAAGTGATAAAAACTCCCATTACTGTCATGGGATTGGACCTTTTGACGAACGCATTATCTGGAGTCGTTATATATCGTATATTCTTATTTGTGTCTTATCAAAACTTGTCGTACATTTTTTTTTAGTTTTTATTATAAAAGAAGAGGAGACATGTCCACAAAAAAATTGAATTTCTCGTCCGTCTCGTCGCGTATTTCGACCACACGCGATACCTACTACTTACATTACAATTAGACAAATTTTATCGTATTGGTAACTGCAAATAATAATTTTTAAAAGATGACGTGTGTATTTGTGGTGTTAATTCAATTGTAGAAAGAGTTCTAATTTGGCTTTTTTATTATGACAAATAATGATAAAGATAGAAAATTATGCCTGATGATAAATTCACTTAGCTCGTAGACGAATAAGGAGATACTTTCCTGAGACAAAGTCCCTGCGTTCTTTGTGTCTGTAATTACCGTGATTTTTGACGGAAACGCTCTTACTCTTGAGAATGAAATAAAAATTGTTAAACGGCAGTCCATTGGGCGAAAGGGGATTCCCCTTTTACTATCCCTTAGAAGATTTATATAAAATTGAAAATAACCGTCTCAATAACCCAGTGGTTCGTTTGTACAAATATATACCCCGTGAACACGGCTAGGAATCCCGAGTCCTGAAAAAAAAGTTTAATAATTATGTTTTCTGACAAGAAAGTCTCAGTAGCTTCTCAAAGTTAGGGTCTTAGCAACTACAGTTACAAACAAAAGCCTTTGGTCCTGAGCCTGTCACCGGTCGGTTAGAATCGTGACCCCATCAGAGTATAGATTGTGAGAAGTAAAAAAATACGCATGTACTTACGGTCAAAGATCTCTGGCTCACTTGACTAGTGTTTATGATACTGTAGGAGAATTTGGTCGAGACAGATCATATAAAAGCTTATAATTTACGTCCCTACTTCTTTAGATACAAACCAATTTATGCACTTTAAAATTTCGTGTCACGTACATTATTGTTTAGTAGTTCGGCTTCTTTAAAGTTGTTACTATATATTATTATTATAGAATGTCAACAATCGAACTAAATCATACTTATTGGTAACGAAGCGTGGCGGACGGCGGGCGGCGGCGGCGGCGCGTGCGCTGACCGCGATACAAAAACGTTTCACAAATGTGGAAAATATATTTGATATTTGTAACACAAAGGTAAATAAAAATAGAATATACTCTTCATTAAAACTTATTAACTTTTATTGCTATATTATAATAAAGTAAAAACAAAAAATAACCTAAATTAATCGTACGTTTTTTGTCTATCAAGTTCACGGAAAAGTTCGTAAGTAAAATGTCAGTAGGTATTCTCTAGTAATGTCAAGATATATTATGACAAGAATGTGTTATGATTGCCTCATTAGGTTATTATTTGTATCGCAAATTCTCCCATTCAATAGTTGGTACATAACTTTTGAATGGACACCTTTAAGTCCCATCACAGCTGGGCATATTTATACACAGTAATTTATTATCAGTGAATATGATGATGAATGAAGAATAAATGATTAATCAGATTTGAAGCCGCGATCCACAGTTAAAAACTAAGTATTCTATCCACTAGCCCATATCGGGTTTCAATATCTAATTAGTTATAATTTTAATGCCTAACAGCATGTTTTACTTGCCCCTTGGAATCGTAAAATATAATTTATTGTTCAGTCGTGTTTGTTGAAAATATATTAAAATAAATCACAAAATAATTTCCATATTCGTGAAAAACATTAAATTTTATTATCAATATATTAATGAAATTGCATTCAATTTATCTTGGTTTTTAGAGAACGTGGTTATCAGTATTGTGATCGCGTAAATGCTGAGGCAACATTATTCTTCGTCTAATAATAGACGATATGGCATTAACAATAGGTCGTCTGCTGGCGAAGTACTAATAACAATAAACTGTAATAAGCGGTCGGGAGCTATCCTCGTGTCTTTTAAATTACATTCCATGAATAAGTGCCGATTAAAACGGTAGGAACTAGCTATGTAAACTTAATAACCAAAGACAGGATTTATTTATTGAGTTGATTGCTTGTTAACGATCGTCTCGCGAAGTGATCAGCGCAAACTCAATGCTATTCGATGCTTCCTCAGTGAAAACTTATTCATTTTAAAATACATTTAACATTATAACTGTCAGTCTTCCAGCCCGGTTGGTTTATTTTCTGCGACTAATGCATACAATACACAAATATTCTTACATTTTTAATATGGAAATATTAAGTGCATTTTTTTCCATTTAATATTTTTTAAATAAATTCGGTAATTAATAAAGATGCATTAATTGGTAAAATATTTAGTGCTTGTATTCGTTCGTATAATGTGCATGTCTACTCCATTTATCTTGTTGAGCTGAAACTGCTCATATTTTTCACTTGCCTGAATGAGTGAATCTTACAGGCTCATGAAAATGAATTCGACACCGTTTGACAGGTCACAGTGAAAGTTGATACATATTAAGTAGGTATTTTCTGCCATACGTACACAAGGACCATTATAGAGAAAGTCGTATCTGATAGTGGCAAATAAATTGATATTTGAATAAGGCAATGTATCACAGGCCTGACATTAGCTAGCATTACATAAAAATAAATCGTAAGACAGACAGACAGAAAGACAGTAAATATATATTTTAAACAGACAGACACACGTTTATTTCAAATGTAACTCATAGTTTAACGTCAATATACAAGCAGTATCCACGTTTTTCAGATGTTAGATATTATATTAATGTTCTATTATAATTGACGATGAAGCAAAAACTTGTTGTGAATTTACTCTTTAAGTGATTATATAAATAAGAATACGAATTTTGAGAGGAAATGAATTCGATTTTACTGTAGTAATAATAATAATTGACTTGCATCATTAAATAGTTCAGTGTTGTTTTAAAATGTACACATTATATGTATATCAAATGTATGATATTTTCATGAAATTGGCTACTATCCGGAGATACGCAGTAGGTACTTCTGTCTGGAATAGAATGCAATATGAGTACTTAATTTATAAAAAAAATGTGTTAGAAGAATAGGTATTAATAATAATACCTAATCTATTCAAATCAATTTATGAATACTTTACATAAACAAAAATACATTGTGTCGTCACAAATCAAAATATCAAATAAAATTCGCTCTAAGCACCAAAATAAACTTAAATAAATTAATACAATTACAAACTATGGTTTTACACGCATTCAATATGTCAAAACACTGCAATTACGGCCATCAAACATGTCGTAACAAGTGCGTCGCACAAGCGATGCAATCAAGTAATAAATTCAGTTAAACATTGCCCGCGCCGGGAGGGTTTGAGGAGCCCTATTTATCGAATTAGTCCTGTGTAATCACCGCTCGCTGACATTTGTACAGCGACGCAACTTGGAATCTTGATACTTGTGCTTTTTACCGTTCGCTAACGCTGCTGTTTTTATATAAATGGAGCTAGTTGAGACGGGCCAAGTTGATGATAATTTAATTATTAATAATACGACTCTTCGAATTATATTATACAGGAAGTTAGTCAATGGATTATTTCAAATTTGACTGTTGATCTTACCTATACTAAAGGTACCACGAGTCATTTATAAATTGTTTTATATTTGAAAAATGTGTATCGACTTGCCTAATCTTAGGATTTTAGGAATATCGTGTACCCCAAAATATTAAGAAAATAAAAAAAAATCTAACGTTATGGATCAAAATCACTTAATCCAACTCAGCGGGGGTTGTGAGCAATGACGCGTACAATACATAATTACGTAGCTACAGAAGCAAGAGACCAGATGAAGATAACCGTGGCCACCTCTAGACCGAACTGATTTGTTGTTGACCACAGAATATAGACATTTCCCAAAACTGTATAAAAAGCCCAGCGGGATCTCAGTGTCTAATTTATAAGTAAATAAATTGTTAAAGTTTCATTACCTTATCAAATGTGAGTTATAACAAAGATTCGAATTCACAATAATCCCTTCGCGGAGATACTTTTACGTTCGCCACGTGTCTGAGAGCTAATGAGTGTCCCCAGCTAGCCTTACCTACAAAGATATAAGATAAGAATTCTAAATTTAGTATGAATTCCTAAAAATAATATTAGAATCTATAGCTAATATTGACTTTATTTATTTGAATTTTTATTGAAATAGTCAATAGATAGGGTAAAATATATTCAATTTGAAAATTTTACATACGACCTTCTGTATTAACAGTAGCGATTTGCTACAATGACAGATAATTCGAGGGCTGCCTCCCCTTGGTAACAATATTCTCAACGACAAACAGCGACATGCGGGCGTCTCTGAAAAATACAAGATATTCTCTTTGTATTTACAGAGGAAATCCTTTGATGTTAACATCGTAACGATAATAAACTACGGGTGTTAGGCAGTACAAACCAGGGCATTTTAGACAGCTGACTTCAAAAAAGAAAAAGTTTTATTTATAACTGAATTAAAATAAGATCGAAACAATTTCATTGATAAGAAGGTCTTCTAAAATGCACAACATATTCATTTGGGCAAAACTCGGGCATGATACAGGCACAGTACCTATTGTTGAGCTAAAAGAACAGTTAAGAACTTTTTGAGTGAGCAGGAACCACTTAGTTGGCGTGATAATTTTTTTAATGTAATCCTATTATAAGATTGATAAAAGTTATGAACACGATGGATTTCATAGGTAACGTTCGTTTTCTTTTGTAATTTTATTTCCACTAACTAACATACGGGAAGAATAATTTCGAATAAATTGCACCGTGCATAAAATCTGTAAGCGCATTTCTTTCTGATAAAAATGGTATCAGCAAAAAATTCCCATCTCAGATTTAACTTTATCAGCGAACGAACCCTCGAAAAACTATCGGGGCGTTTATAATACATTTAAAAAGGTAGGCGGTGTAGGAAGGAACCTTCCAGTGATTGTGAGGCGCGTGCCGTCAATGCGAGGCGTGTCTAGGGTTGCCAAATTTTATTATAAACTAGATCAAACCTACGTTACTACACTTATAAACTTTTTTAGTAAAAATACTTTTCATTTTAAAGTGAAAATAAAATTATGTTTTTAATAATCTTATTGAAAAGGTCTGACATTAATTATAAGATAAGTCAACCATTTCAAACGGCGATAGTTCAATCTTCACTTTATGATTGTATATGTATATTGCATGGCATAAATACGGTTCAACAAATACATTAAAATTATTTATAAATATACAATAGTATAAAAATAGCAATTAATTTTGTAATAAAAATGCCTCGAAATGAGAACATTGATGTCAGATACCGCGCTCATATTAAAATGTATTCCAATTTCAGATATGCAAGAAAAATCATAGATATTTTAATACAGATGTATACTGTTATAAACGAATATGTAACTTCTATGTTTTTCGAAAAAATCATGAATGCCTAAGTCAAACCAAAACGGAACAAAATCATTTTATATATTATTATTAAAACAAACAAACAGAGAATAATGGAAATGTTACAAAAAAAAAATCACGAAAATTTCTATAAATATTTTTTATTTTTATTTAAATCTTAATATTATTATTTTCTCGAACTACTGGATTCATTCCCATTTTAATATCTATGGCAACCCTGCGCGTGTGACCGACACTGCTAGATAGTTCATAGTTAATCGGCTTACGTTTTTCTGAATAAAAATTAAACCAACAAATGCAAAGGCAAATTAATACACTTAGTTTCGATCACGATTTATTATGTTATGTATTGTACTTGATTTATTGGCTTGCTATGGATCATTATATTCATCCATATTAACCTGGGCTCTCCATTAAAAATGCACAAAAAAATTATCTAATTAATAATAGGATATTTTTATTAAAAATATATCGTTAAACGTATATTGTTATATTAGATTTATTACTTGTTTATTTTTAAACGCCTGTTCACTAATTTGTACCACTTTATCTTTTGCCTGGACTTAAACGACAGAGATCCCAAAAATGACTCCTGTGGGACACTACATACCACATCTCTTGGGATCTCTTGCTTTACCCTCTTACTCTATGTACGAATTCTACCTACTTCAATATTTTCAAAATGAAAATACTGCTTATTCAAGTTAAAAAACGCACTTTTTATCGTCCGGACGTCTTCTTACAGTGTTGAAAAAATGCAAAGTTAACAGTATGCTCATAGAAGCTCGCGTATGCTAATTCATATTAATATGTAAGCTTAATTTGGCAAGGTTACGATCGTTTCAATCTGACGTAGTTATATATATTTACTTTTTCTATAATTACTGTAAGGTCACGTTCATCATTCCAGGGGCATTAGTTCCTTATTTGCTTCTAGTTAAACAATAAAGATTATTGCAATGTATTTGTAACTTGATACATCGCGATCGTCGGACTAGTTCAATCAAAGACTATCTGTTATCACTTTAATGTTGTGTTATAATAAAAATGATTGCAAAAAGATGATATTTTTTTTGCATCATAATTATCATTTCACATAGTTACTTCAACAAAAATTTACATGACTATATATGTATGTCCAACTATCGCAGCTTTACTCTAAGCAGATTTTATACATCAACTATTTTATATTCATTAAACTCATCTAATGTTAATCTTCAAATAAAATTTTAATAAGGTTGGTAAGATATATGACGTTCCAAGTTCGGCCAATGTTGGATGCATTGGCCAAATTTATCGAATATTTTTTATAACCACATCACATCGCATCCTAATTGCAAATTACTGTCCAATTGTTGGAACGTCGTGGTCCAAACGTGTGTGTCTCGCTTCTTCATACATTGGAAAAGGCTGCAGGGTTTTCTTTAACCCCCTCACGTTGGAATTCCGACCTCTGGCCCCGAACTGATCTGTTCCATGAGCCAATATACAATGTGGAGAAGGTAATAGATTGAATGATGAATGCTCGAATTAAGTGAAGGTGAGAAAGATAGAGAAATACAATTATAAATACGATCAAAAGGCGAGTAACATTATTTGGAATAATTTTATTCTGGATATTCTTTTAAAATAGTTTATAATTGTACACTAATACATATAATATAATTTCAGATCTAACTAGGAATTACTTGAATATTGTCAGTTTAGTTCTTTTTGTTGTAATGATTCTTCATATTAAATCTTACCACTTGACCAGTAACGAACATTAGAAAAAGAAAAATCTATTCTACAATTAACACCAAATTCGCAAAACTGTTAAATTCAATCAATGAAATTCAATAAAATTAACATAAATTTCATATAAAATCAAATTTCTTTAATCAATGTATAAGTATTACATTTACTTATCGACTGTCATATTCAAAACTACAACTGGCTTAATTTTATATAATATTAATTTCCATCAATTTAATACCTAACCCTCGAAGGTACCGTATCCTCGTTTAGTGGCTCGCTGCTATCCTCTCGAGCCACTAACAGATATTGACGTGGCTTCAAAGAAGCGCGTCATAGACTATCCATATATCATCCTCAGTCGACGCACCGCACCTTTCATGTCGCCAGCCGATATACCCAGAGTAACCTACAAACAGACACATCATTAAATAATCGGATTCTTATTAGGTAGTCTTAAAGTGTCAAATTGAGTCGCTAATCTGTCTAATGTTTAGCGATAATGATTGCTAGAGCATCGTAATAAGAATAATTTCCACGTATTGTTTTTATTTGAAAAGTAATAATAATACCGTCATAGCGTTCGCAAACTTATATTCTGTAATGTCTAACTGAAAAAAACTGCTAAGCTTATACCAGAAGACGCAACCCCTTTCGAGTAATATTATTGTAAAGAAGCGCAACTAGCGCTTCACTGTGTCACTCTCTTTATATCTAGACTATTTTGACAAGCTTGAATTTCTTGTTCTTGTATTAAAGATCTACTGATAAGACTAGCATTGTAGCTTTTATTATATTTTTGATTAAGCTTAATTCAGTATAAAGATTGTGTCCAACTCCCCACATATGCCAAAACCGCATCACAAACGTTTCATTTTAAAAATTTGTATAAGTAAATAAATTCGTAATTAAAATTTTACACATTACACCCAAGTAGTACACTCCAAAAGCGAATAAACAAACATACAGATAAACATAAACTAAATGTAAAACGAAAGAGAAGTCCGTAATTTAATTGACACGCCTCAATTTTACGTTTAAAATATAATAGAACACTCTGATCACTTTATAATCTGTACTAAAAAATGTATCTAGTGGTCGGTATTTGTTGTGGACCACCGTGCCTATGCAAGTCACTCTATCTTGTTTCGCTTCAAACACATCACGCTCTTATCAATGTTAATTATAAAGATTATATTCGCTTACGCGGGTACGTTTTACGCACGTCTATAGAACGTTAAAGTATCGATATCAGTCAGATTTTGATTTCGGTAATCACTCCAATATGTGTGGTATCATATAATAATTTTAAATATGCCAGGAATTTAAGCAAATAATTTAACAAACCGTGTTTATATTTCTTAAATTCACCTGCTATTTGTATGTTTTCTTTGGTCTTTGTTATTATCATATAAATATACATGACTTACGTTACTTATTTTTACGTTCAAACAATAACTTCGAATACATTAAAAGTCCTTTTGTTTTTACCGTCGCTAGTAAATATTTAATTAGCCTAAGTACTGCGATTATTGGTATCTAGTAACTGTCTGCATTATCGGATCTATGTTAGTCCGATCCTTTCAAAACGTATCTGTAAATTTACAAGATCATCGGTTGAGTAGTTTAGGCGAAAAGTCGTAATAAACTAACTTAAAATAATAATATTAATCAGGATTACAATCGTGTAGCTTTTAAACTATGTGAAACTCTGTTTTAAGTTACACCGTCGGTGTTTCATTAAAAGAAATGTTATTCAAATAATTATTGATAATTTTGTAATGATACAAATACCACATTCAAGAACACGTTCCTTGTTTTATCATTACATATAAAATGATGTATAAGACAAAGTCGCTTACCGCTGTCTGTTAGATCTTTAAAATTACACAACGGATTTTGACGCTGTTTTTTAATAGATGGGTTGATTCAAGAGGAAGGTTTATAATATGTATAATACATGCACAATATAGTAGAGAAATGCTGATAATTGTAGAGGTTTCTAAAGTGATGTCGTAAATAAACCCGCTTTTTTGCGCTTACATTGCCAAAGCTGACTGCACCCTACGAGATAGATCAAAATATGTACTACAGTATTGCACACCTTAAAAAGGTCTTCAAAAAAGTCCTTGATAGTATATATCTATCTATTAGCGATAACCCACAATAACCATTTTTATCCTTTACTTTTTAAGAGAAATAATGGCTTATTTTCGAACCGATTTTAAGCAATACAGCATTAATCATTATCCAATTAAGTACCTTAAGTACATTGTTCATTTAATGTAGATCAATATGGCCTTTTACAGCATGTAATTTAAAATTTTTTTTTGAAGATATTACAGGTTTAAAACGCAGGGACATAGCGGTTTGTATTGTCTAATGACTGAAAAACTGTAAACGTTGTAAGACATTCTGTAGCATTGCATCCGTGCGAAGCCGAGGCGGGTCGCTAGTCTTATATATAGCAATATAGATTTACCAATACACGAAAACACCAACACTTGAACGTAACTGTGATGGATCCTCTGATGATGAAGATGATGAGACATCGTCATCAGAGAACTACAGTAAACATTTTATGTAGTCGCATTTGAATCAGATGTGATTATGGTACGATAACTTTACACTAAGCCCGGGTCTCAACCCCGGATCAGCTCCCTTTTATTTCGGTCGCAAAGACTTTTTGATCACAGATATCTATATTTTTGTATTGGTTTAAATCGATGTCATAATAAACATTTTTGTTACAAAGGACACATCGTTAAACGCCAATATGATAAATTTGACCTTACCAGCCAAATATTTGTTTACCTTACTCTACGAAATTCTATAATCTATTTGTGAGAATAAATAAAATTAGTATTAAAATCTGAAAAGCTTAAAAACATTTATGACGTAGTACCGTACTATTGGATCGAATATTTAATTAGATAAAAAGTAAACGAGTGTCGACTACATTCGTTTATATATTAATTGCTCTAATTTCAATCTATATCTCTGAGATAATTTATACGTTGTCAGATTAAATTTAATCATAAAAAAAAAAACTATTTATTAGAAAAAAAATACGACTAAGTACATCTATTCTTAAGTTGCTTTAAATATTAAAAGTGGGCAAACGGAAAAGTTTTCTTTGTAAAAAAATTAACTAAAGGAACAGTCTATTGATGTACCACAACTGGCCTTCTTACCCTTTTTTTTATATATTTTATTATAATATTTTACATATCTTTATTTAAAAATATTTTGATTATATCGTAAATGACATTTCAAACATGTTATACTGATTTATACAAAATATGAACGATTCTGTATTTTTATTTGATTTTAGTTTTAATTTGATAATTTATGTATTCACGAACCATACCAGAGTTACATGCTGCGGTAACCGTCAAAGACTAAATCTAAAAAATATAAGAATTAAGCGCATAACACTAATTCATAATTAAACAAGAATATCGATTTATGTACATATATATTAGAAAACTATTTTTATGTAATATCATTTATTTTTCTTTTCTACATTATTTATTTTTTTTTTTTTATATCTTAACTTATATTATAAATACGTTATGATGGTAAATCTTTTAAAACTGTAATGGTAGAAAGAACTACTCTATTAAATATATTCTTTAGAAAACAATCTCGAAATATTAAATGGATCGCATATAATATATAACTAGGTAAGTATAGAATATTTGTAACAAACAAATGTTAGTAGATATAGCTAGATATTTTAAGATCGATAAATATCAATATTCAAAAAATAATAATCGATTACTATAATTCGGGAGAGTAGGTATATACCTCGATTTTCAAATGTTGAAATCTGCATTTGCCTTCGATTCATCTCAAACTCGATGTAGAATAAATATCTATGAATATATGAAAACATGACAGTCAATGATATGACTTTACTTCAATATCTAGGTAGGAAGTGAATACCTACAGATGAAATATTAAGTACAAAATGTATTTTTTGGGAAGAGTATCAATACCAATTAATACTTTATTTAATTATATTTTCACAACCATTTTTAAATCGGCGTTAAATATATATATATAATTATTTTAATAAATTAAATTAAAAGTCGATACCAGGTAGAAATATAGATTCCCCGGAAAAGAACGGAAATAATTACAGCAGTAGTTACCTTCTCTGATCACATTATGTAGAGAAGTATATTGTTTTATTACAATAAATTAGTATATTTGTACCTGGAATGATAATATTATCTTATATTGAGTAATACACCTTCATTTATTGATAGAACGCAGAAGCGGATACTTATTTAATTATTTTATTTTATAATAATTCTATCGGGCTTCAATTTTCCTCTGCGATTTTGGGAATTGAATTGATAAAAATGAAAATGAAGACCAAAATCGACAAAGATAAATAATAATTTGTAAAGTCAGTTCTACAAAGCCCACATAGATAATAAATACCTTTACTAAGTCGCGTCTACACTCAATAATCGTTGCAGGGGCGTGGTGGTGATTGAAATCAGATGAGCTGCCTCCCGCTATATTTGCATAACTAACGAGCCACCCCACACCAGCTCCCTGTTAGCCTGGGGGTCTCAGACATTTTTACCTACATTGCGTCTGTATTTTAGCACAGGGTTTCCTCTGTGCTTAGAATATATTGTTACGGATGAGATTATTACGAAAATTAATAAAATTACGTCGAAATCAAAAACATAATCCGGATATGGTAAATTTGCTAAATTAAAAAATAATCCTATATGGATTATTCTCCTATGACAATATATTGACATTTTATATAAAATATAAAATTATATTATATTAAAAAATGTGGTAAATGTACGTATAAGATAAATTTATAATATAAGTTAAATACATATTTTGTGACACAACATAAATTTATATTTGTTTCTTTTATTCTTTGGTTTTGTCTAAATAATGAAAATAATAAAGATAGAACTACTTTTCCGACTTAATTTTTTTTTATTATTATTGATTAAAATGAGTTGGAAATTGTCATGAGCGAGAATTAAACTGAAAGCGGCAGCGGCGGCTTGTTAATAGGTAAAAATAAAGTAGGTATTAAACTTATAATACTGTCTCCCTGAAAAAATAATGCCTTAGAACACAACATAATCGTAAAAAAGGAGAAATAAAAAGCTCTAACTAAAAATAATTTGTTCATAATTAATTTGCGTATATATTAAAATAATATTGATACATATTGATTCTCATGTCTGCAAAAAAAAATGCATATTATTCCCTCATTGATTTTGTGTTGTTGCTCTTCTTGAAAAACATCGATATAAGTTTATATCGCTTATAAAGTAATCGTTTTTAAATTCCTATTTAATATGCAATATCAATTACTATTGATATTTATTTATCATTTTAATTAATATCATTTCAATGATAGCTCCGGTTTAAGCACGCAATAATCGTACACTTAGGTTAAAAAAAGCTTCTCGTAAGCGGGATCTAGAGGTATAATGCCAGAAATAATTGAAGCTACTACCTACCTAATAATATCTATAAATTAATTTGACTAAACATTGAAATATAATACACTTATATATATTCGAATAAACACGATGTAAGAGTTTGCAGTTCCAGAATGAACTTAATAATAAACTTATTTAAATAGTGCAATTCAACAGTTTACAAATAATGTATTTATGGAGTGTTTTTTTAAGGTGTACAGTAAATTAGGTGTAAGGTTAGGTGAGTATTAGTGGACGGTAGAGAATTTCTATAGACCGATAATGATTGATAATAATATTTGTTAATATAGTTATTATATGCCTTTCGGTTAAATATATAAAAAAAAAATTAGATGACATAATCAGTGCATTACACACTTCCTACTTTTTAATTAGATACAATATTTACGTTTGTAACAATGTAAATAAGATCAGTATCGTAATATTTTTGCGTTTTAATTCCAACTTCGTAGTATTCATACAGTGTTCATTTGCCACTCCCATTTTAGTTACTGATTATAATTATAACGAAATGTTAACGTACCCAGACTGTAATCACAATATTTGAAAAAATAAAAATAATTCAAGTTTAAATAATTGTTATAATATTAAAAACAAGTTTTATAATATTGAGGTTGTATCTGGTGTACCTACATAATATTGTACTTTTCCATAAACTTAGTACTAACAGCTACCGCCACCTGCCGTATGGTAATACACTAACCATATTCTAACTATACCTTTTTAAACTAGATGGCGTTTTTAAAAATCTGTAAGTAGTTCATGTAACGCTCCATTTTGCTTTGTTTTTTTCATAAATACGAATCAATAATTATAATGACATTATAGATAAAGCTCTCACTTTATCTAAAAATATGTAAAATTAATTAACTTCACTTTCAGAAATTTAAATGATTTTTGCAAACAAATAATTAAATTATATGGCAGCACTGAATGTCGCAAAACAAAAAAAAATCAACCAAACATAACTGTAATACATACGGCAAAGTTTGTTATATTGGTGACGCTTGTGTACGCCCATGGCGATGTAAACTTACACAAAACACAATTATGAAATTTATCTGACAAATCAGTTTTGATTTTTTTTTTGTTTTTTTTTGGTTTCTGTTGTTTTGTTTTTTTGTATGTCTTCAATCTTAAATAAAATGTCTTTGAGTGCGAGCGCTGAAAATCTTTCAACCGATGCTCAGGTGTGTATATTGTGATTATCAAAAAAATAATCGTGAATTTGGAACATAAATAGTGACACTATTCAATCAAAAAAAGTTAAACTTCGAAGGTCCTATAAATTAAATATGGCCTCATTTGTTAAATACAGGACGTAATCATGAGTCACTCATAGGAACCCTAATACGGAAGACGATACTTGCCTGCGCATTTTATTCACTTGCAGGCGCGATATTTTAATCTATAAAACCTAACTCTTGTCATGTTCAAATTTGGGATAACGGGTTAAAAGTTATTCAAAACAATAGCTAAAATATGTAAACAAGAAATTTGAGATAAAATTGTTAAAATGTAATTAAGATAATTGTTTATCTTTTGTTATAGAAATGCTCTGATTTATAACAATAGATCACTTAAAATGTGTCACCTAAAATTATATTTCCTATGTGTTAATGCTTAAATTCAAAGCACTTTTAACAAAGTTTGGAACTTTGAAAAGTTCTAAATTTGTTACAAAATATAAAAAAAAAAAGTTTCAATATTACTTTTGAATAAAAATGTATTTTAAATTAAATATCTTTGTTGTATTAAAGTACTGTGTGTGTGTTACTGTGAAAATTAAAATGATATTAAAATGTGGTTTTACTAAGTATGCAATATGATTGCATGTTGTTACTTAAAACAGACTGTAAAACTTGTATAATTGAAACAAGGTGCTGGTGTGAAGTAACAAACTAGATCATTATCCAATACAGATGATTATAAAACAATTTAGCACACTTGATTTTTTATTTTATAAATTGTTTTCTTTTTAAAACTGATTGGACAAGTGTGTCAGACATGTGTGTGGGTGGGCTCTACCGCCATCAATTAAAATTAAATTAGATAGGATATTGGTAAATAAAATACCAGACTATATTGTTTTTGTTGATATTTTTAAAGTATGTATTCAATAAAATTACAGATTTTGGCTACTAATTTAAATTAAACTAACTTGAGTAAAAAAATGTATATGAACTGTACGATAAATTAATTTTGTTAACACTAGCCCTTGTTCTCAGCTCTTGCAAACAAAGCCAGGTAGCGATCCTAGGCAATAATGTTACGACAAGCATCAATGAGATTCTAAGTCAACAAAACCACTAGAATCATTCAATCAGCACACTTTATGTTAAATAATAAATTAATATGTAATTAGTTCAGTTGTGTCTAAGTGACTCACAATACTGATCGCTTCATATGGTTATTAAGTTGATTCATTTTACCACATAATATACATTTCTATTGAAATAATATTGTACTTCACAATTATAATGTATATGTATATATATCTATATATTTATAAAAACAAATATAATTAAAAATATAAATAACAATACCATAAATATAAACACAAATAAAACTGTTTTAAATACCTGTATAATTAAAACAGCATGATAAAATTACGTGTATTAATCATTTCATATGCTTATTAATATTGTGTTTGCTTTTTTATTATGAGTACTAATGTTTAACGTAACAGCCTGTGAACATCCCACTGCTGGGCTTAGGTTTCCTCTCCCTTTGAGGGGATGATTAGGAGCTAATTTTACAACCCTGAACTAATCCGATTTGGTGGATACACATGTGACTGAATTTCATTGGAATTAGACACATACAGTTTTTGTCACTATGTTTTCCCTCATTGCCGAACATAAGATGAATTATAAACACAAATTAAGCATATAGAAATGTAAGTGGTGCATGTTCCGGGTTGAACCTGCAATCATTGGTAAAGATGTCCAAATGCTTAAATATAACTAAGTAACTGTAAATAACAGATTTCAATGGTTTAATATTACAGAGTTGCGATGGTGGTTCTATGTGCCTTGAATTGGCGTTGGAGGGTGAACGACTATGCAAAGCAGGGGACTGCAGAGCAGGTGTGGCCTTCTTCCAGGCGGCTATCCAGGCTGGAACGGATGATTTACGAACCCTCAGCGCTATATACAGCCAGCTAGGCAATGCTTATTTCTACTTAGGCGATTATACAAAGGCTATGCAATATCATAAACATGACCTAACATTAGCTAGGTAAGCTATTTCAGTTTTTGATACTTAAAGTTCCTTTCATATTGAAGATTTACATTTTTTTATTTATTTCTATTATTAGGTTCTCTTTCTTTCATCGTTAAATAGTATCTTAAAACTGACTCCGTAATTCTGATTGACATTTCAGAACAATGAATGATAAACTTGGCGAGGCGAAGGCGTCTGGTAACTTAGGAAACACTTTGAAAGTTATGGGAAAATTTAACGAAGCAATCCAATGTTGCAAGAGACACTTGGAAATATCACGTACCCTCGGTGATCGACTGAGCGAGGGTCGTGCATTATATAATTTAGGCAACGTATACCACGCGCAAGGGAAACAGCTGGGGAGAGTTGGCCAAAATGACCCTGGTCATTTTCCTCAAGAAGTACGGGACTGTCTTTTACAGGCTGTTGCATATTACGAGTAAGTATACAAATAACATACTTTTAATACTATTTCAAAAGATAAGCATTGTCAATCCTGAATATTTAATTTACACTACCTTGCCTTACCTTGAAAACTAGTGTTTAAGATCTATACTATCTATTACTAAGGCATTCTAAACTAAAATATAAAAAAATATAAGGTTTAATTCAATTCCAAGAATTTCTTAAAATATTTTCTATAAAAAAAATTTATCGAAATCATAACATTATTCAATATTAATTCATATAACTTAGAATCAAATAATTAATATTCTTATTATAATTATTACAGAGAAAACTTAGAACTAATGCGAAGCCTCGGTGACAGACAAGCAATGGGTAGAGCATGCGGCAACCTCGGCAATACTTGCTACCTCCTCGGTGACTTCACCAGAGCAATACGATATCACACAGAGCGACTGAGAATAGCCCAAGAGGTAGAAGATAGAGCTGCAGAACGCAGAGCTAATAGCAACTTGGGCAATTCACATATATTCCTTGGACAATTTGAAAATGCAGCAGAGCATTACAAGTGAGTACTATTTGGTCTTACTTTATAGAGTGTTATTGGCTATGTTTTATTTTCATATATATATATAATGTTAAAAGCAGGGTTCGAAAAAATCCGATTTTTATAATAAATATCAAAAATCCGATTTTTTGATATAAATCCAGGCTAAGAAAACGCAACGAATTTCATTCTGTAAACAATTATTAAATATTTAAGTGTCGAAATACTTTTAAATACTAATTTTTAATGAACTCTTAAAAAACAAGTACCTTTTATTATTATATCTTCATTTGCTTGTGAGATAAATCAACTAATTTTATTTTATGAGTGTTGTTCAGAAAATAGGAAAAAATCAATTGATATATATCAAGATAAAAATCAATTGATAAATATCATGATATATATCCGCTGATATATATCCGCGAACCCTGGTTAAAAGTGTAAATGTAAGGATAAAATAACTTTATATATAATATAGACATGCTCTTGCGAATTGAAATCTATTATTTGATTAAATGAGGCATTTCTTATGTTAGATCAAATATAACATTGTGAATGTATGAAACCAAATTGTTATTATAAATGATTCCTGTATCCCGGGAAGTGAATAGAATATATGAATTTATTTAAAATTCTACTCCTAGAATATGTTAAATTCTAGTCTTTGATTGATTGCTGTGCAAAAATAAAATAATATTATGAAAATTATACCCCATTCTCTTTTGTTTAAAAAATAATATGCTGGCACTATCTATAACTTCTCAGAAAATGTAAAATGTAACATAACTAGTTAAAGCCCGCGGCTTCGCTCTCGTTTTAGGGATTGGTTATCAGGTATTATTCACACAATATTTTTATAAATTATAGCCTATGCGTTAGTCTCATGTATAATCTAGATTATTTTAAAGTTTCATTAAAATCCATTCAGTAGTTTTTGGGTGGAATAATAACAAACAACCATACGTATAAAATTTCGCTTTTATAATCTTAGTAAGGATTCAATTGTATTAAATTTGTATTTGACGTGCCTTTTGAAATGTACTATAAACAGCTGTAAATATTGCGTAGTTACGTACCCACAGTTTTATAATTGATTAGCGATTATTCACACTTTATTAAAACACTTTATAAAAAGCTATTGTCATTTTGTTATACTATGTTTATGTATTGAGCAATAGTTGAATTGAGTTTATTGCGAATGTTAAGTACTTACCGCATTTATTGAATTTGGAATATTGGAACGATAAGGCAATCAAAATTAAGTTTTTATCAATTTAAAAACAAATCATTTTGTGTTTTGACGACAAATATTTATCTCTTTGCGGAGTTAGCAAAAGGCGAAATAGTAAATAAAATGTCATGCTGTCAATTTAATTAGTTATAATATTTAATATTTGCATGGGCAAACACACTCCATTACTCAACCCAGTCTAACGAAACTCTCACATGAAAAGATAAGTCACAGCAATAATAGCATTGCATTCTGTCTGTAGCAAGAATTTTATTTCCTTTATCCAGTACAGATACAGATAAAAAGTTTTGACAGAAAAATCCAATTACTTTTTTTTGGCCCTACCTGGGATTCCAACGAGCTCAGAATCTAAAATAAATATTACCCATTAGACTAAGAAAGCTGAGGCGAAATAATGTGACTAAAAACCAAATAATACTCAATTAATTTTTTTTGTGATTTCACTCTATGATAATATATATATAAGTAACTACATATATTTTAGTGCGCTGAGTTTTTTTATAATTTTGTACAAATGTTTTATTCATATATTATACTAGCGAATATACGGAAAGCATTTCAATCTATCTTTGAATTTGTTTGTAAAATATGATGTTAATGCTCTGCAGCGACCTTAAGTGGTAATATGCAAAAAATATTTTTTAAAAAGTCCTCACCGTTATGGGTCAAATGGTGTTGAAGTCTATTTACATGTATTTTAATCACAAACAGAGATATGTATATCAACATATTTAAATATAAGATTCCAATGGCCAACTATATCTCTGTGGTTCTGAAGGATGACCTTTGTTTCCTACAATATAAGTAGGACTCCCAAAACTATTACTTTAAAAGGTTATAATATAAATTTTACATGACATTAATATATTTTTTATGTGTCGCGTTGGTGTTGTGGCTTCGGGTTCAAACCCCGGGTAGTCAATAAATAAATTGAGTTCTTATGACAGGAAATAACTCAGTAGCAACCCGAGGAAATACATGAGTCTAAACATCTCAGTACCTAAGTAGGTTGGCGTAAGAGTGTTGGTTGCCACTTTACACAGGGAAGTTTCGGGGGCGACCCACTAGTAATAATAATAATATTGATTGATTATCAACGTAAAACCCAAACTACTGAGCCGAGAAAGTTATAATTGAACGTAGGTTTACTTTATGACGTAATCATCCGCGAAGAAAAGATTTTGGATATTTCTGCTTTTAGAGGAAGAATGAGATGGATAACTTTATTGCTTGCTTGAATTACCCTTACGAAGTCGGTACTTGCAGCTAGTTATCTATCTATCTATATTTTATAAAAATGTAGTTTAGATAAAGCTGGGTGTACATATCACATACTCGTTATATATACATGGAAAATGCTACTGTGTGAAATATAGAACTGCTGTTATCTGTATTTGTAAATGTACTTTATAAACCTATAGATTTATTGTGTTCATTCAGACGTACCCTAGCTCTTGCTGAAGAGCTAGGAGATGCAGCAGTCGAAGCCCAAGCATGCTACTCCCTCGGGAACACCTACACTCTCCTACGCGAGTATCGCATCGCTGAGGAGTACCACGCTCGTCACCTCTCAGCGGCGAGGAAGTTACAAGACCGAGTTGGCGAAGGCAGAGCATGCTGGTCGTTGGGCAATGCTCATGCAGCACTCGGGAATCACGAGAAAGCGCTTTATTTTGCCAAGGAACATTACAATATTTCTAAAGAGGTCAGATTTAATTATATTCTTAACGTAATGAGGCACTAATGCAAAAAAATATCACATTTGTATTTGCGGTAAGAATTTTATTTGACAAGACCACGAGAAATGGTTATTTCATTGACACGTTTATTGCGCCATATTATATTTAAAAAAAAATAGAAAACATTTCCTGAGTGCGACTTGGTTAAGACTACGATTGATCGTAGAGTCCAATTTGTGCATTGGGAACGCTAGTATCCTGTTGAATGTTTTGTATTCTCACGGTACAGTCAAATGTACATGTATGAACCATTATATCATTCCATTGCGAGCAATTTCATTCCGGGTTGGTGTGGTGTATCATTTTATTAATTAAATAATAATTAGCAATTTTTTCGGCGTTCATTTGTATAAAAATCTTGAAAACTTTTTTCAGTTTTTCGACGTTTCTTGTAGTTTTGAATTTTCTGTTCTACGCGTAATACTACTGTGTACGTTCACTTGGAAAATTCAACCCTTATTTCATCTGAAACATTCAAGGATAGTCTGTTTTTACTAACAGTATGTTAAATTAAGAGAAGATTATATGTATCCACGGTTCAATCCTCCGTGGCAGATATTAATGCAGCTTTTACTTAACTATAATATTATTTGAACTCTATTTAGTTGATCGATAATTTTTATTAAGATAATCATATCTCTAATAGCTCGGCGACGTTCTTGGCATGGCCACAGCACAAATGAACATCGGCGATCTCTGCAAAGTATTAGGCCTTCCCGTTGACGCGACGCCGTCACCGCCTCAGGACTCCGCCACAGCACCCCGCACACCCTTCAATGCTCTGCGTGTCAGACGACAGAGTATGGAACAGCTGTCTCTGATAAAGGTAATCTTTTAAGCTCTCATTTACAAAAAAACTATATCAATAAAACAAATACACACACACGCGCACACACACACACACGCGCGCGCACACACACACACACACACACACACAAGCAAACAATCACATATACTTACAAACACTTTTTCATATACTCTCCATAAGTGTAGTCATGTTTTTTATTTTTTATTTGTTTTATTATTTATTAATTTTTTTAATGAATTAAAATATTGTAATTCACATTGCTTGGCTTATGATATAAATATTATAAATATAGCCACACAATCATTTAGATGCTTATTTTACATTAACAGCCTGTAAATGTCCCTCTGTTGGGCTAAGGCCTCATCTCCCTTTGAGGAGAAGGTTTGGAGCAAATACATCCCGTGCTGGGCGGTGAAGGAAAACATCGTGAGGAAACCTTCATGTGTCTAATTTCAACGAAATTCTGCCAAATGTGTATCCACCAATCCGCGTTGGAAAAGCGTGGTTAACAGATTCCTGTTCTAATTTAACTACTTGAATTAATCCAATGATCAATTCACTGTATCCATGAATACAGCATAGTGTTATAAGCTAAACAACCTTCTTATGAGGAGATCCTAAAGCTGGAAATTGTCTTAAACGATACTCTAGTTTTAATAAGTATATAATATTTTTCCGATGTAAACATAGATTCTTATCAAAGCGATTGTCATTAGATAACTCCTGATGCGAAGAAAAGAGAAGGAGAAGATAATAGTAAAGAAAGGGAGATGATCCGGGGCGAGTCTGAAGAAGGAGATAATCCAAGTGAAATGTTCATGGAGCTGGTCGCGCGGTGTCAGTCAGATCGCATGGACGAACAAAGAGCCAGCCTCGACAAAGAGAACAGGCCGAGAAAGCTGCAACGATCTGCCAGTAGTGGAAACAAAAACCCGTGAGTATATATTTTTTCTGTTTTTTTGATCACGACCATAGATTATAGTGCATCGTGTATGAGAACAGCATCATATCAGCCTCATACCGAAAGGAATTTAGATTTGATTTCTTATCAGATTACTATATAAAGTTGTTGACAAAGATTGTTAATTTGTTGGGTAATTGTTGGTTATGTCAGCTTAGTCCGTTTGGAATTCAGTTTATGACGAAAACGCTCCGTGCACTTTTACACCCAACATTACCCTCTCAAAGGATGAAAAAAGTAGTTTATGTCCGTACTTGGCGCTTAAGGTTACTTCGAACCTAATTTCATCAAAATCGATCCAGTGGTTTAGCCCTGCAAGCTTAACAGACAAACAAACAGTGTTACTTTCGCCTTTATAATATTAATACAAATAGTTACAGGCAAAAGTTTCTACTTAAATTAGTAGAAACAAGATTTTAAATTAACATGGTTATTTTAATTAGTACAAGTATTTAAAACGGGATTTTTACTATGTTTTTAATTTTTATGTGGTGGAGCTCAATATTTCGACATGATCTACGAATGTCTTGTTCAGTAGAATCAATTTTATTTAAAAAAAATCATATATATTTACTAATATTATAAATGTAAAAGTAATTCTGTCTGTCTGTCGCTCTTTCACTACCAATCCAATGAAACGAATTTGATGAATTTTGGTATGAAGCAAACTTGAACTCCAAGGATGGACATCGGCTACTTACAACCCCTAAAACACGAGCGAAGCCGCAGGCGACAACTAGTCTAATATAATTATTTTAGCAGTCTCAGAATAATATTTTATATTAGCGAAAAAATATGAAACGAACAATATCTATTAAAATTTCTACTTTCCCATTTCGAAATCGTAATTATTCTAGAAATCATTTCACAAATAACAACAATGATCTATACTGATCTTTGTTTTTATGTATAAAGGTAAGTGGCATGCATTATTGAAATTATAAATAACGTTGTTTGTAATATAAGTGTCAGTAAATATTGACCATAGAGACTTGAGAGGTCACTAAATAATAATACGTTATATATATCTGTCATACCAAGATCAAAATCAAAATATACTTTATTCAAGTTGCCTTTTACAAGCACTTTTGAATCGTCATTTAACAAACTATATTAAGTAAAGCTACCACCGGTTCAGAATGTAGATTCTACCGAGAAGAACGGGCAAGAAACTCAGTAGTTACTCTTTTCAACATATAAAAATACAGTCATGTTAGTTAAATACAATTATATATGTATGTTATGTCTCCTGCCTGGAAGTCAACAAGCATTAACTCCACGCTTTTTTATCATCTATATAATCTTGTATCGAATAATATGCCTTCTTTACCAATGTATTTTTTACAAATGATTTGAATTTATGAAACGGCAAAGTTAAAAACGTCTGCGGTATTTTATTATAGAAACGGATACATTGCCCCAAGAAGGATTTATTGACTTTGAGGAGTCGGAAACTTAGCGTTATAAGCTTATCGTGTTACGATTGCTACACAACAGTGGGGTTATTACGGTTAGAGCATCGCAACTGTTTCTATCAAATATTTATATTATTATGCTACTGCGTAGGTCCATAATACTGATTTAGATTTTTTTGATTTGATATCAATCCGCAACAAATATTCGATAGCAACAATTGCTATGCTCTAACCGTAATAGCCCCGCAGATCGCGCATTTAAATGAAGAGGCGATAGATGGCGTTGTAAATTAAAAAGCAACAAGAAACCCTTGATGACTCTGTGGTTAGGAGATGTGAGTCTTAATCTAATTCTGATCTGAATTTACATGTGCTTAATTTGTGTTTATAATAATTCGTCTCGTGTTCGGCGGTGACTCGAACAATCGTGAGGAAACCTGAGCATATGCTGAGTTAATGCAGAAAATGATCTGCCACGTGTAACCTCCAGCAACGGATGGATATCCACTATCATAGGTATACGGATACGATACGATACCACTAGAACCTTGGTAACTAAGATGGTATATCCCTTGTGTCTGTAGTTAAACTGGCTCACTCACCATTTAAACCGCACCACAACAATACTTGCTAAGTTTTGCTGTTTGGCGGTAGAATAGTCGACGCGTGGGTTGTACCTCCAGGTGGGCATGGAAAGCCATCAAGTAAAACCATTGGAAAAGCGTGCTGGATTTAGCTCCAAAATCTTTACCTTACTTTGCTTTGTCAAAACTGTTTCACGTTCATGATTATTTACATTTGAAATGTTAAGTTTACAGTGCAAGTAGGTGAACGTGTTGGGACAGTGACAGGGAGACGATGCTCGTTTCAGACAATGAATAAAAGGCTCCTTTATTATTCATAAAATCAGCTATTGTAATATTTTTGCAATTGAAACACCTCGATCGACAGCAATATAGTCAGAAATCTTGTGAATAAAAACACCATATAAAAGCTCTATGTGAATTCAATAAAATTTTTATTTTTAATTTAAGAAATTTTCATCGATTTTATGATATTTACTTTGGATTTGCGTAAATATGGCGTTTTTAACGTCCGCGAATTTGCTGTCGGACTTTTGGAAGTAAAATTAAAGCGGAAATAAGTAGTTAAGTTTAATAGTATTGTATTATAATCAAATTGCATGAAGTACGTAAATCTGTTTGTTTATCTTTATTCCTACTTCTATTGGAATAGGCTATATATGCGATGGAAGTATCCCAGCAAAATTTCTCTAGAAGTTCACAACACATCTTGGCCATTGGAAATCTGCAGAAGTATTATGTTGAAACAATGAGTCGATAATATCGCTACTATTTGTGCTTTTAACGGCAGAATACCGGTCACGCTTCAATGTAAATGTACCCAAGAAAATTAACCTGGCATCCACCATATCTACACGCCCGAGCTTGAATTTCCGAAGAAGATATCATTGATATGTTATCTTTGGAAATTTACATTTGGGGATATTGAAGAGCAATTTCATGTTGCCATTTCCATAGTTACGACTCTTTTGTGACGATCAACTACTATTTGTCCCCTTTTTTGTTAACATGACGAGCATGTACAATATACATTTATATATTTAACAATAATGTAACGTGATCTTGCAATTAAATATTCGGGCTCATCTCATTTTGTTATTGGTTTATTTATCGAAAATCACTCGAAATACAATAATTGCAAAACATTATCAAACTTTGAACTTATATTAAATTACAATTTCATAATAAATAATTTCATTTCGTATAAATGTATTAATGATTAATAAATACAAATGCTTAAATTAATTAATAACGAGTGGGTTGCACGCGAAACTTCGCGTTTATTCAACAGATTTTTAATCTAGTAATCCTATCGTTTTGTTTTGATTTAATTTCATTGCAAACTGACGATTTTTACACGTTTTACATTTGTTTTTTTAATACAGCCATAGCGCCGCTATCTGACCGGCCAGTAACTTGTTTCCGTTTTCTAAAATTAATTCTTTGTTAAATCGTAATCAAGAATCGTCTTTAATTTTCTGCACATCTAAGGCTGAAGCTCTTCAAAATAAGACGTTTTATGTGCAGCGATCGTCCCATAATTACTGGGCCAAAAATCGGCTTATGCTATTAATTAAAAATACATTTTCAACGACTAATATATCATGAACCCATTTTTCTTTCGGTCTACCTCTTCTCCTTTTGTTTGTTGGTCCTTGACAGGTGTCTTTGTTTCCTTGTCTCTACGTGCAATGTGCATTTCCTATTTCATTTTAGTTTTTGGGCTGGTTCTATGTTTTATTTGTAGTCCACATCTGTCCATCGTTCTCTGGTATACTTTCATTTTGTTTTTAATATTATTATTGTAAATCCTTGTTTGACAGCCATGCGAAACACAGGACCATCGAAAGCTCATTGTTTTAATTCACGACAATTCCTTTCGTCGATGATATAAGTACAAACTATCGTTACTTTTTATTTTAATAACTAGATTAAATAAAACCCGTGTCTTTGGACGACACAGTTTTGGGTAGGTGGTTTCTTGTGGTGACATCGCATCCAGTCCTTTGTTTGTGCCCTTTTCGACGTGAGAGAGGAGAGACGTAGCAATCCATGTATTCACCGTACCGGGTCCATCGTTTAAACAATATTGCACTTAGCATTCTTTTTTTCTTAAGTTTTATAGGGAGTTTTGGTTTTAGGCTTTCTCTATTCCAAAATTTATTCCAGACTATATAGTCTGGAATAATTTTGGACAAAATTTTAAACAAAAATGAGATTAAAAGACCGATCGAATCGGTCTTTTAATCTCATTTTTGTATCTTGTCGTTGAGAAAGATATTTGTTGTCTCCGTCAGTCAAAATATAGTTCAACATCTCTTGAATAGTTCAATTCTAACTGACGAAGACAAACCACCAGACTTTACCAATAAAGATTGGTAAAGTTTAGTGGTTCGTCACAATTTTAGTCTTGATATTAGTTTTAGGCTAATTTTATTGCTTACATTTAGTTCATAACCATTTTCCGTAATTGCGATGCTGTTTCGTAGAAGAGTATGATGTAATTCGCAATCGAATTACTGACGAGTTTCCCATTTCTATTAATTTCTTTTCCTTCCCAGTTCAGAGTTTTCATTATACTTAGGAGCACACATTCTGGGTGACAGAAACTTGTCTGACGCCTCAAGGAAGAAAGGCTTACTGTACCCTATTTGGTTCCCTATAATCAAATTTAATGTGAGAATTTGACCCGTTGTTGAGATATTTACCCTAAAACCTAAATTTTTATATAAATATATAAAATTTTATATACACTTTATGTCATGTGATTAATTATTAAAGTTCGGATGGCGACGTATTTTAAACACGCGTTCGCGACAAGTCCGTAATGACCTATCTAGAATTTCAATCATATGTCGAAATTCCTGTATTCTCGTTAGCCGGTAAAGATCAAAGGAATATGTGGCTGTGAGCTCATATATATTGCCGGCCAGAAGTTTGTGAGCATTTGTAAATAACTTTATCATCTCCAGTGGAATTCTCATTTGTCATTCATCGCAGATAGAATGCAACTCTGTCACCAGTGGAGACAAAGAGACGGGATGTTATACGTTTAGAAAAGTTTATTAAATAATTTCTAATAAGTCACACTCTCGTATATTTTTTGGTTCCTTGCTTATAAACGTGTATTGTTTCAAACACCAATGATTATCGAGCCAGAACCAAGCACATATTTGTTTTCGACCTGGCCAATACTAATTAACTTATTAACCATAATTGTTTCTTATATAGCACTTAAGATTTTATGGTACTATGTACAAAAGATATGTAGAACATTTTCACAGATTGCAGTAAATGTGAACATATAATGAACTTTATTTTTCTTTGTGCTTCAATCACATGAAAACATGAAATTATCGGATATGATACTAAAGCAATCTACGCAGAATCGTCCGTAGTAAGAGGCTATGAATTTATTGAATTCGGTTAATCCCACTCCTCATACCACAAACATTCGATACGATCAGTCAGGGAATAAAGATCGATCACGAAAGTTCGAGACCACTGCTAGTGATGAAAATGTTTGTCTGTTAACTGTCGTCATCGGCAAGGGAAATGGACGCATAACGACACCAAAACTCGGAACTGTCGTAAGAGAAGAACAAGATGCAGTGGGATCTTGGAAATTGATTAATTTTCCAACACGATAATAATAATAGTGCTCAGTTCTATGTTATGCCGCGGTCTCATTATTAACGGCTGCTTCACAATATATTTATGATAACATAATATCTATACAGAAGAATATACAAAGATATTCCATAAAAGCTGATATACATACTATTAATACAAGAAATAAGAATAAACTTGTAACCTCTACTTACCGTTTGCATACGGTACAGAGAACGTTTTTGGGCAATGGTATACGCATATATAATAAGATACCGGGAAATATAATCAATTTACCATTTACTATTTAAAAAGTTTATTAATATTAAATGAATAAATAAATCTTATTATTCATTAAAAGAATACTTTTTTAGGAAAAAACGCTTGGATTTAGGCTCGGGTTTCATCACAGGACACTGATTATTGTGAAGTTTATTTGATTTATTATCCTCCTGTAACTAAATTTGTTATAAACTTTTGGCCTGCAGTGTTCCTTTTATGTAAGCTGATGACATAGGTTAAATTTAAATTGGTGTGGACTGAAACATAAACAAAAATAATTGACTTTCGGAAAAATCGCAAACGAAATAAATATTGCCAAATAATTTATAACAAAAATTGAGTTTAGATAAAAAAATATATTTTTGCGGGCTGATTGTGCCAGATCGATTAATTTTTATCAAAGGGAGTCTTCGTCGTCTATGGTCGGCCGTTACCACCTCTGTTCACCTCTATTAGACAGTACAACAGACACTGGAGGCTTATTACTAAAAGGCAAGCACAGACAGCAACGATTGGGACTAAAGTTCTAAAATTATTAATTCATACATTTCCCTCGATTTTAATGCAACAAAACATTGAGATATTGTTTGACGTCAGAAAGTATTATTTCTTATATAATTAATTAGCTGTCAATATTTCATAAGAAATTGGTAAGTTAGCGAAAGGGAAAACTACGATTTATTTCACTTTGTTAAATATTTACCTTATTCTATAATTATTTTAGTTCAAATAATCATTTCTGCTGTATTTACGTTCCAAATGTATCCCCGGAAATATTAAATATCTGAGCGTTACCGTATTCCATGTACAGAAATTTATATCTAAATGTGGATGAATAAACCACTATTAAATAATGTCATCGAATAGTAAACAATAACACAAGATGAAATGATACACATAATATGGTATCTAAAATTGTATATACTAAACCCTACTAATGTATATATCTCCTCAGGCAATGATGAATAATATAAATCAGTATTCAACTGATACTTTGTTAAAATCGGGAGCATACTCAAATCATAGAACCGATATTAATTATTCAATAACAAATAAACAAGGGAGAGATGTGAGTTAATTTTTTTATAAAATAAATATTATCTACATGATCTGAAATCTGAAAGCAATGCGTTGGAAATGGTTGTCCCCCGCATTTGTTATCCTGATTAATACAGCAACGTTCCTGGCTTTCCTTAATATCCGGCTCTTTGTCCCTCCATTCGATCACCTGTGTGGATATCCTTTATTGATCGGTCGCAAAAACGACACGCACACACGAACAAATGTGCAAGCAATATATCACAAATATCTGACCAATCTATTATTGCCATTATAAACGGTTAAATCTAATTTATTTCAATTAAAATCCACAACAGCGCGATACTTAACAAATTTTCTGCCTCGCACAATCTCTCTGTGGAACCCGCTGTCGTCGGCGGTTTTTCCGAACCGATACGACTTGGGGACCTTCCAGTAAAAAGCGTGCTCCTTCCTTAAAGGCCGGCAACGCACCTGCAAGCCCCCCGGTGTTGCAGATGTTCATGGGCGGTGGAAGTCACTTTCCTTTACTTTTAGCCTACTGCTCGTTTGCCACCTATCATATAAAAAATCGATTTAAACATAGAAGTGAATATTATATCTTAATATATATATATATCATAATATATTCACGGCGTTTCTTTGTTTGTAAGAAAATAAATGATGTATCCATGTAAATACCGCATCGAACCAGCAGTAATACTTGTTCCGAGTGTATTGTTTGACGAGTCCAGACATTCAATATAAATTGATTTAAATGGCGGCTCGTAGTGGGAAAGCCTGGAGAGATAGGATTTCCGTTTTGAAAATATCCGCCATCGAATGTTCATTTAACTAAAGGACATTTCTATTTCATTGATTAAAATTTTCTACTTTGAACAAGCAAATGCTTACATTGAAATCATACACCAGGGCAGGTCCTTTAAAATGATATCTCTAGGACATACGAGGGGCGTTCAATGTATTCTCGGTATAGGTATGAAGGAAAAGGCGGAAAATTCTGAATAAATTTTATTTTTCAATATACTCCCCTAACATCTCAATACATTTATTTGTTCGTGAAAGTAACTTTTTAATTCCCTCTGAAAAATATTTTTCTTCATGGCCCGAAAAATGTTCGTTTATTGCTCCCTTCAACTCTTCATTGTCCGAAAAGTGCTTTCCACGAAGGTCTTTTTTAAGATTAGGGAATAGATAATAATCACTAGGGGCAAGGTCCGGACTGTAGGGTGGATGATTGATTTCTTCAAATCCGTATTCCCGCACAGCAACCTAGGCAAGGCGCGCCTTGTGAACCAGCGCGTTGTCGTGAAGCAACAACACACCTGCGGTTAATTTTCCACGTCTTTTTTCTTTAATTGCCTCCTTTAAATTACGCAGGTTGGTTGCGTATGATGCAGCAGTAATACTTTGACCTTTTTTTGTGTACTCGATTAGCAAGATTCCCTTAGAATCCCAAAACACCGTGGCCATGAGTTTTCCTGCGGACGGAGTGACTTTGAACTTCTTCGGCGGGTCTGATCCTTTTTTGTGCCACTGCATAGACTCTTGCTTGCTCTCAGGGTCATAGTGATGAACCCACGTTTCATCACCAGTAACAATCCGATCGAAAATACCTTGCGGATTTTCACCACTGAGGTCCAAAAACTCCTTACAACAGTCAACTCGCACTTGTTTCTGTAGCGCGGTGAGCATTCGCGGCACCCATCTTGCACTTTGACAAATTCAGGCGCTCATGAAGGATTGTGTGAATGGTACCCACGGATAGCTTAGTCATTTCTGGTAATGTTTTCACTCTTACACGGGCATCTTCAAGTACAAGTTTTTCGACTAATTTGACGTTTTCTTCAGTAGCGGCACAAATTGGCCCACCAGCGCGGGGGTCGTCTTCAATGCTCTCTCTACCCCGTTTGAATTCACTTGACCACTTCTGAATTGTAGATAATGAAGGCGCAGAATCTTGGTAAACAGCCACCATTTCTTCATGGATAAATTTTTGAGTTTTTCCTTGTTTTGTAAGGAATTTTATCACTGCGCGATGCTCGATTTTTTTCATCATTGTCGAATCAGTCATCATAGTTGTTTTTTCGCAATGATATCTTGAATACTAATGGTGGCAATTAAATGAAATTATGTATTTATACCCTCAAAGAGTGTCATTAACTAATGAGATCATTAAATTACCCTTATCATTAGTATATCACCTCGATAACGAGAATACATTGAACGCCCCTCGTAATCCACCCCTTGCCACCCTAATTCCCGTTCCTAATTCAACGTATGCTTTCCACGTATGGGATCATAATAATTACTTTAATCAAATGCTGTTTGATAACATTTAAACATTTCATGTGTTCATTTCAAGCAAGAAAACTATTTAAAAAATATAGATTATTATTATATTAGATCTTTATTTTTTTTTGAGATTCGATTTAATTTTTCCATCTCTGTGACTTAGCGTAATGTGTAGAAAATGGTCAATACTCGGTTTTTTTATGACTAATTTTCCGTCTGGTTAGGTACCATCCACTCATCATTTAAGTTACCGCTACGCAGCACATATTAAAAATGCTGTGTTCCGGTTCGAAGAGCGAGTTAGCCAGTGTAATATAAGGAACGGAAGATACAACTTCTTACTTCTCAAAGCTGGTGGTGCATAGGCGATATAAGGAATGGTTAATATTTCTTACTACGCTGCACCATCATGTGGTTCTGTCTGGAACAGGCAAATTTACGTAAAAACTGATTATTAGAACAACAATTGCTGACAAAAGATAACAAATAATTAAATGAAAACATTAGTAGATTAGAACAATCTTCCGACAAACAGTAATACTTAGTATGATTTTGTTCCCGATTCGAAGGGTGAGTTTTCAACATCTTAGTTGTCGAGGATGGTGGCGCATTGACGAGGAATTGTTGATTTATTACAGAGCCAATATTTGGGTGGTGATGACCACGTTTCATCAGATGGTCCGTTTGCCCGACCTATGACATTAAAGAGTCACCCCTCCTACTGATTCATAAATATTTCTTGTAAATTATTTATTGATAAATATTTTCTTTAGTATTTCGCAACGGATTTATTATATTTTTATTGAATATAATATGTAAACGGGGCCGGGTAGTAGAGCTTTCTGCGCGCCTGGCTCGGTACAAGCCCTCATTAGCTATTCCAACATCAATACTTTGTATTGAAGCGTTCCTGTTTAAAAAATAAATGAGTGAAGGTAACACTTTTTCCGTCTCATTTACAGTATGAGTTTAGTTACACGGGCGGTTTTTATCTTTGGAAGTGACCGCTTGCCAATGAGTAGCCAATTTCCCACGCTGCTGCATTAAAATATTAAACAAAAATAATGTTTGCGTCCTCATACTAGTGATTCAAAAATACAACAGAATTTTACAAATTTCGAAGCTTATGACAGGTTTTGTTTTAAGTTAATTTCATTTTTTATACAGCCCTAGCGCCTTTTAGCACGTCAATTACCGAAATATGTTATTATAGTGTCACTTGTGAAATCATAATATCCCTCTGAAAATAATAAGTTGCCGTCAAAATGGATCAGGTGATTTATCGACAATTGTAAAATATATTGATGCGGATGGATAGTATTAAGTTATCACAAACGTATTTATAATATTGAAATAAAGTTCTGATTTCAATTATATATATAACTGATTGGGATTTATTATTTATTTCGAATAACATTTCTGAAGCCGTCAGATATTTCTTTACTTTATAACATGAACTAACCGTTTTGACAATGCGTTATAGGTATCTAATTTTATCTATATATAAATACGTTAAGCTATAATATTACCTTTTTTTACCAAAGAATGCGCACGGAGGTGTCCGAAATTTGGTACTATTAGAGTTTATGTGAAGAAGGAGTACAAAAAGCTAATATTTTTATAAAAATGCATCAGAAATACATTATAATAATTAAAAAAAAAAACATTACACACACTATGATTTGTTTAACACATACAGGTTTATCTACGTAATATTTAATATGAAACATTCATAGTTTATGTAAAGACAAAACATGTCATGTCAAAGGTGAAAAACAATGACACTATTTTTTAAATTTGTATATATATTTTTGTAGTAGTGGCAAGGTATCGTGCAGTCCTTGCCTCATTTTTCCTACGTATCTTTCAAATCACATCGCATCATTCGAATCTCATCACAACGCATCTAATATTTTATTATCAATGAACTACGGTCGAATTTACGGTCCAATGGACGAGAACTAGTTTTAATCAATGAATACATTATAATTATAGATACATGTTTCGGGGTGTAGCTGGGATGTTCTACTCCCTGTTCACCCGTGTTTATATTCAAAAAGAGCCACATACCAAAGCTTTAAAAAATATTTGTCCAATATCGTAAATGTATCAACCCACGAAACGAATTCAAATCAAAAAGCAATCTAATAACTAATAAAAAACACGACTGTAAATTCGACGTTTTTATTTATCGGAATGTACAGATGCAATACGGGATATATATGTTACTTATATACCGATAAAACTAAAAATAAAAAAATAGCCACGCAATATGTGTATCGGTTAACAAGCTTTTTCTAACAGGCAGAGGAAACGAAATAATAACGAAAGGATGAATATTTCAATTCCAAATTCAAATGACATTAAATCAAAATAATATTTATTTTAGTGTTGATTTAGTTGTGAAGCTACCACCGGTTCGCAAAGTAGATTATATCAAGAAGAACCGGTAATCAGTAAACTCAGTACGTAGTTACTCTTTTCCACCATTTTAAATTACAGAGTTTTTATCAATAGAGTACAATATTTTTTTAATTTAAATTTATAGATATCCTTTCTAGAAATGAAATAATAGTCCACACTTTTTATAATTAATATAATCTTGTACTGAGTAAGATGCGATATTTAAATCTATGATTTAAATTTATTAACAGGCCAAGTTATAAGTAACTATGGAATCTTATTATAGAAACGAATACCGTGCCGTAGGAAGGATGTATTAGCTTTGCGAAGTCGGAAACTAGGTGTTATTAGTTTACTTTTCCTGCTCGTGTCTATACAATTATTGTCACAGTTTCTTTCAAAATAATCACGTTTACAATTTGAATGAAAACTACAACTCCGAATATGTATTCGACAGCAAACCAGAAATAGAGTCATGTTGATGTTTAAATATTGGAACTGTCCGCTTCTGGTTTCAGAGACGAGAGAGAATATTTTTGTCCAAAAAATATGACATAACATATAGGGAGATATTTAAATAAATAAATAAATGGATGGAGTTATTTAAATCAAATTTTATAAAATATATATTGTCAGTTTAAAATATATTCTCCACATTATTATTATCATAATATTTCACAAAAAACAAAAATGTTAATGCTATTTAAAAATTACTACAAATATACATGAATAAATAAAAAGTGGACCTTTCTCTATAGTTTGATTAATTCTATTTATGAAATGATATTGATGGCCTACAACTTTAATATTATTCGCTTTATTTTATTCTTATGCAAAAATTAAATAATCTTTTAAACTCAATAACAGCCTGTTAATTTCCCACTACTGGGCTAAGGCCTCCTCTCCCTTTTAGGAGAAAGTTTGGAGCATATTCCACCACGCTGCTCCAATGCGGGTACCCTCCCACTTCCACGTGGGAGGAACGCGTAACGCGTATTTCCAACGCAAACAAAAAAATAGATGTAAATTACGCTACATTAACAAGTCCATACATGTCCCTGCACTGCAATATAAATCGAAATTTAATGTAGAAGTTCGGTATATTTATGATTAGAGGAAACGTCATCTAAATTCCTATGTATGTATGTATATATATATATATATGTTCCTAACTTTATTCCGGCAAATACGAACGACATCCATGCAAATCGCAGATTGAACATTTCAGTCAAAGAAAAAAATTACCTGGAATACATATAGCAATATATATTTCATTGCTATATATTCCAAGAATCAAATAATAACATTCGTTGAAAACTTGATTAGATTTTGATAAAAAATAAAAATATTTTTCGCCGAAACGAATTCGTGGTAAATATGAAAAACCAAGTTGTTTTTAATTGTAAAAAAAACACAAGTGATTGAGGTCATATAAATCTGCCGGTAATAATAGAAACAAGTCATTAATAAAATATATAATATTATGTTATAATACTTCTCTTTCTACTTAATTGTACACCACAAAGAGAAAATAAATAAATACAACATGGATACAGCCTAAATAACAGAGGCGTACGATTAATCATTAATCTATAACTAGAACTAATAATTAAATTTAAATATAGAATACACATATTATATATCAGTAAATAAATTATATTATCGATATATATAAAATTACAAGTATATAATCTAAATACACACTGCATACAATAGGTAAGAATGTATACAATACTGTTTATAGTAAGGGGTTTTCCAATAGGGACGCTTGAACTTTGACAGCTGATTGCGGCCATGTTGTTTGAGTGACAGCTGTCAAATGCAGTGTGTTATATTCATTCCGTCCTCCCAAACCACCATGGCAGGTTACAGTGTCGAGCAGCACGTGCAAATCATAAAATTGTTTTATGAAAATGGATCAACATACGCCACGCCATCGATCAAATACAGCCCGATTTGTGCGCCAGAGTCATCGAAAATTGGACCTTTCGTGTGCGCGCCACCAACCGAAGCCGTGGCGGTCATTTGAATGATGTCATATTCCATACATAAAGGGGTTGATAGACCTTCCAAATAAAAAAAAAAAATCGCAAATATCTCTCCTACATGTATTTTTTTTTGCATTTCAAAGATCAAGCGCCCTTAATGGAAAACCCTTTATATACTAGTTTCACGGTGGTAGGTTGAGTAGTCGTGACGTGAAAGCGTGTCAAACAGTTTCTGTGCTTTTGATCTGACATCACTGAAATTTCCAACGTTCGTTAAAATAATAAACTTAACTGATACATATTGTAGTAAAATATTGAGTTAAACGTACTCTACTGCGCGTATGTTTAATAAGATAATAAAAATATGAAAGGCCAGTGGAGCCCAGACCCTACCAAAATGTGGAAGGAATCTGCTCACTGAGACGGATCTGTGCGAGGAAGCTCCGACACGACATGATTTCTGAAACTGAACTATATCAAAGTAATTTATGTATTTGTAAAGAAAATCTAATACGAAATCCCGTTTTTGGCGTTTGGATTCTTTTAACTAGAATATTGACCTGTTAAACTGTACTGTGAACAAAAATTGTGCAAACAAAGACGATATCTCTGATCGAAAAATCCGCCTCGTAACAGCGCTTATCTAAAATAATCGCTAAACATCGTATATATCACGCATCCATTGTTCAGTCATTTTTAGACTGCTTGGTCTCAGTGACATTAGTAAAAACTTCTTAAACTATATTTCAGTGTCGAGAGTGTTCAAGAAATAATGTTTTTTTATATTTGGAAAGTGTTAATTTAAGTGTAATATTATTAATGCGGGATGTCAAATACTGAAGAAAGGTAAACGGTTTTGTATATAAAATCCTAACTATTTTAACATTCAAAAAAATATCGTGAATATAATCCTTTTTATAATGTCAAAAGATTTTTTACTAAAATTATTTCTTTAAAACAATTGATATTAAAAAGAACTGCGTAATATGTAAACGTAAGCTACACTTAAATAAATAAATAATCTGTTGTTTTCTATTAATCTCATTGCTGCGTCGTTGTGTTCCAACACATACTTGTAAATAAAACACTTGAGATTTTCTCCTACTTAAAATATGTTGTTCATTATCGATAAGTTAACTGTCGCGACTGTTTGTGTCAATCAAATGTATCTTTTTTAATTTAAACTAAATAAAACTGACAGTTAATTGTCCCACAACTGAGTTAAACATCCAAGCCATTGCCATTGCCGGTAAACTGTTTCCAGGCCACCACAACGGCTGAGGCGCTTACGTGCCCGAAGGATTTGTTTAACGAAAATTCTCGTACTGGGATCATTGGGTTCAGAGTATTGATACTGGGCTACTATATTTAATACAAGCATTTTGTACATTTTCACAGTCGTTCGTTGCAGCTAGAATTTATGAATTTTGTTGTACATTATGTATAATTGATATAGCTGGTATTTGGAAAGTTTGAAACATTTCTGACACGCTTTTATACGCCAACTGACCATATAGCGGGTAATTCGTAAATAAACTCATAATATACGGTAATTTCTTAAACAGTACGAAGTGTTTTTCGATTTCATGTAAGCCCGCCCGGGTAGGTACAACCCACTCATCGTATATTCTACCTCCAATCAGCTATACTTGGTATTGGTATGTTCTGGTTTAAAGTGCAAGTGAGCCAGTGTAACTACATACACAAGGTATATAATATCTCAGTTACCAAGGTTGGCTTAACATTGACGATTGTAAAAAATCGCTTATATTTCTAACAACGCTAATGTCTATTAATAGTGGTTACCGCTTACTACGGTGGGCCATGTGCCCGTCCGCCTGATTATTTTATTTAAAAAAATAAAATAGTTGTAGTATATAGGAAATAAATTAAACGAATCTATTAATCGAATCATAAGACGGCGTCGTGGTACAGAATTTAATAATATAGGTGCCCCAAGTAAAAATGTACTGTACTAATATAAGGCGCACCTTAAACATATCATAACAATTTGAAAGCTACATATTTATTACTATCCATATAATATTTACATTAAACATGAATTAAGAAACCGCAAGTGAGTTCACTCACAAAAATCATAAATTATTCGGAAATTCTTAAACAGACAGCGGCAATGGACAAAAAGCTGCTGACAATATCACGTGCAATGATAAAAATTAGATTTCCTGTGCCTACATTCGCTTATATTCTTCATGGTATATCTTGTCTACTCTCATTGATATGGGAGTTTCTCGTTTTGATTTTAACTTCATATCGATTTCTTCATCTCCGATGCTATCATAAGGAATATTCCATTAATGATGAGTCTTATCCCTTTTTTAATTTAATTTCCGTCAAAATTATTTTCAATAAATACTGTACCTTTTCGAATGGTCCAGTATACGATATGATTTCTCGAATGGTCTAAAGAACGCATGCATTTTGACACCAACTATTTTTTACAGCGAAAATGTCTATAGGTGGCGGAGACCAGCTACTATCAGTTGGCACATTTGTTCGTCCGCCTACCTTTTACATCAAAAAATCGTGCATACAGTCACACGCATTGACATGATAGCCATCAGTATTATTAATAGTACCTACCAAGAAAAATGTGTTTAATTATTTCCAGCTTCGTAACTAGGGTCATGAGCGCGTTTAGTTAGATTTGAATTATGCGTCCCTAGAGTGTTCGAGTGATCAATTTTGCCTGTTGGTGTTCTGTGGCGCCTATCATTATTAAGTGCATAGTGTTTTAATTGTCTGTATCTGGGTCCTAGCGGCCTCCCAGGCTGTGCGTCTGCAAAGTACGCCCCCCTGAAGTTTGCGCTCTTGGCCAGCCCTTAGCTGCAACGTGGTACATTTCTATTATTAATAACTAAACTTAATAGAATTAAATAAATTTTTGAAAATGTACCTTTTTCATTTTACGAAAAACAAAATAGCTAAATATTTATTTATGAAATTGCTATTACTGCTAAAGCTCGAAACAAAAGCGATCCCGGCTAATAATACTTCTATTTCTATACTTACAATTTCAAGTATTTAATTTAAATATTTCACACCAACTTCGTCATAAATGACGCTTTGAGGCAAATATACGTCGCGTGGGAGAAATTCTAAAATGCTGCTGACATATATTGTGACAAACAATACAATGTACAGGATTATTTGTAAAACATGAATAACTTCGCAGGACCATATTACAAATGCCATAGGCAACAACTTCTGTCCTCTATGACTATGAATAATTAATCTCATATATAATTTAAAATATTAAAATGTATTGCTTTAAATGCTTACTTTACCTTTACGCGGTAGCTAAAGAAGCACCGATGTAAAAAATATTATGAATTGTGAAACAGAAGGTGTGGGGCACTGACTTTTATTTTATTGTTTCGGTAGGCGGACGAGCAAATGGGCCACCCGATGGTAAGTGGTCACCACTGTCCATAGACAATGGCCTTGTATGAAAAATTAACCAATCCTTACATCACCAATGCGCCACCAACCTTGGGAACTAAGATGTTATGTCCCTTGTGCCTGTAGTTACACTGGCTCACTCACCCTTCAAACCGGAACACAACAATACTGAGTACTGCTATTTGGCGGTAGAATACCTGATGAATGGGTGGTACCTACCCAGACGGGCTTGCACAAAGCCCTACCACCAAGTAAAGTGTGACTACCATTAAGTGACTGGACGTTGCTTGAACTTGACTTGCTTATATGGGATCTTTAGTCTTTCACTAAGAGTCGCTAGCGCAGCTTGCTTCTTTATGTAGTCGGTACTAAGTCTTAACCAAGTACGAAACGATCGTTTGCTTCAAACTTACCAGATTTAGGGCCAGGCCAGCAATTTTATAGAACGATAACAAGTTATAATTTTTACTTTTGTATTTCATGGCACGTAGAAAAAAATCAAAGAGGTTATTTCATACTAATTATTGATAGATAAAAATTCTGCGATTACTATATACTAAATAAATAAGTTTTTGATATGGTATTAATTGAATATTAAAAAAAATGTGAATCACCAAAATCCTCTGTCAGAAAAACTTTACGATGGTAAGATAAAAGCTCTCGACACCAACAACGTGATAGTTTGCATTAAAGGAAGCTGTTAATCTCCTAAGAATAGGGATTCTCCGAGGACCAATTTTAGGTCATTTTCTTTTTTTGGTTTTTATATAAATGATTTACTTTATATTTATAAAAAAATAAGGTGACATTAATAGTGGCTTCAATGTAATCGAAATTGTTTCAGTATTTTAGATAATATAATTTAATATTCGTTTAAATAATTCATATTGATACTAGTCGATTTTTATATGATGTTTATTTTACAGTTGTCTGTCCGATAGGACTAAAACGAACTTCGAGTTTTTCAGAGCGCGAGACTATTTTCTGTATTTTGTGGAAAAACGGAATACTTAAAACTGTTTTAAATGCTTACTTACTATTTATTTACAGAAACAGTTCCCACGAAAAGTAAATTAAACTTATAATATCATGTTTCTGCCTCCGCATAATTAATTCATCTTTCTTGTAGCAATTAATGTGTATCTATAATAAAATTCTGAAGATATATTAAAGAAAATCCTATTAAAAATTATAATGTTATGTTTAAACAAACATTAAACAATATTTACTGCACGATACAAGGATATATCCGGAAAATATATACGGATAAGAAAAAAGTGCTGGTAGTATTCATTGATTTCCACACAGGGCCATGAACCGATGGCCTATATACAGATATTTATCTATTTCAATATATATATTTATACATAATATATATATAATACAAATAGTTATTATTTTAACGTTATTATTATTATCAGTAAGTGATATTTTTTGAGTTATGAATAGCGAATCTTTTAAGTCGAACTTTTAAGTTTATACGTCACGTGTGACTAGCGACTTCGGAAATTACGTATTTATTGGAACGCTTTTAAACTACGCACCGTAGAGATTAATGCTTATAAGTCTACTTAAATAAGTTACAGGTATAATATTATTATATATAGATTATTATTTATTTACACTCATGCATAATATATTTTTAAATATAAAATACAAAATATATAAAATATATTTAAAAATATAAAATACAGAGGCCAACCAGTGGCGGGAACAAGGTCCAAGCCACCAGTGGTCAGGGCCCCAGAGAGAGGAACTTCCTCACAATACGCGCCGTGCTGAGGAGTACTGCCTTCTGCATCAGGCCCTTGACCCAGCTGCCTAACGAGAGCCTCTTAAGGTGTTGGTCGAGGCTCTTGGCCATTAGGCCATTCGCTGAAACGACTATCGGCACAATAACTGCTGTATCCACATCCCACATGTCGACAACCTCGTGAGCTAAGTCAAGATATTTTATTTGTTTATCCTTCTCAGCCTTCACGAGATTCTCGTCATGAGGGATGGTGACGTCAACAATTATCGTGCGGCGCTCTGACCGATCTATCACCACTATATCAGGCTTGTTGGCGACAACAGTCCTGTCAGTGATTATAGATCGGTCCCAGTACAATGTGATACAACCATTCTCGAGAACTGGGTCGGGCACATACATATTATTATGATTATTATCGGAGTTATTTCGTTAGAGACGCACTGTCGTCCAGTTAGGTTAGGTCTAACGTTTCAGCTCTGACAGACAGACAGACAGAAAATGCGCGATAGATAATGGTATCGAAAGTCGAATGTTTATTGTAATAAGAATTCCTCTGTCATGGCTAAAATGTTTAATTTAATTTTTATTTGTATTTTAGTATAATTCAAACATCGAATTAAAAACCTTTGCTAATAATTTTATTATGATTGAATATAAAATAATTCTTATAAAAATTATACTTAAAACGAGTCAAAGACTTGGTGGTACGGCTTTGTCCGAGCCCGTCTAGGTACCACTCACTCGTCAGATATTCTACCGCCAAAGAGCAATACTTAGAAGCGATTATCAGTCTCTTGGGTCTCTTCCTTATATTATACTTTACTATAGTTATGCTTAATTTTTTTTGGTTTATTTAATACAAAGGACATAAAATCTTAACTCCCAAGGTTGGCGCATTGGCAATGTAATGGATAGTTTAAATTTCTTACAGCGTCAATGTCTATGGTAGTGTCTTAACAGCAATACTTGGTATTTTTGGGTTCCGGTTTGAGTGGTTAGTGGAGACTAAGACGTGCCTGCACAAGCGACAGAACATCTTAACTCTCAAAGTAGGCGGCCAAATGGCCATGCGAAACGTGGATGATATATATATATATATGTGTGTGTGTTATCGCGTAAGTTATTTAAACGTATGAATATTTCACGTTCTTTCACGTCACCCAAAAAAAATTTAGTAATAGTCATCACGGTTCTAGGATATGATTACTGTAACCCTTGCTACGCAGCGCCGCACTTTGAATGTAGTAGCTTTAATAAGCTATGTATTGGCGTCCTACATATGGACAAAGAACAAGCTACGAAGCTACGCGCCCTCTCGTCGTCGTTTCCTTAAAACATACCATGGAAATAAGTTACAAAGCCGACGTAAAGGAATATTAATCTAATTGTATTTAATGTCTAGTTTAATATTATTTAATGGCAACAATTAATAATTTAAACACAATGTTATAATGGTTCAAAATTAATTTCAACTTCAGCGTCGAAAAGATACATCAAAATAGCCTTAATGGTTCTGTAAAATCGTAACCACTTCTGAACTCGTAACATAACTGGCACAACAGCACAGACAATTTTACTAGCCTATTAAATTATTCAAAGTGTTTGTATGAAACATACTTATATAAATACTTATTTAAACAAAGAAAAAATGCGTTATATTGTAATATGATAAGCACATAACTGAGTTACGCAACACTATAAACAATTAATACTAAATTATTACAAAATGCTGAGATCTTATTAAATATGTTGTCCGATCCTTTGTCAAACATATTATAACCATACCCCTTGTCGTAGGTCGCTTTGACGGGAGGCGTATATCGTCTGGACACAATATAAAATTATTACGTTCACGTTTTCAAAAACGAAATAAATATTTTTACGATTAAATTACCAACAATAATCTAAATGTTAATCTACCATGAGTGTAAAATCGATTTACAGTAGCTCCATGTCCAATTAACTAAAACGTTATAAATGAAAATCATCAGAAATCAAGATGAATATAATTTAAACATAATAATATCATCGAAAACAACATCGATATTGTAAGTAAATCAAAACGGATATGCATATAACTGGATTAGTTGCTACGCAGGCTGCGCGGGCCAGCGATTCCGGTAAGCGCACACAGCGGACAATTCGCACTTGCCCGAGCTGAGTGCAGCAGCACGCGTATTATAGGATACCTAGGCTCTCATTCCGGCTGGCGTCGTCCTCGCGTATGCACTAACCAACCCTTCGCATTTCCCGATCTCAGTTCGGAAGTTCGTCGTAGTTAAAAATTTTTAAAAACCCTATCGCATCTGATTTTTGGATACTATGGGATCATGCCTTTGCATCACGAAATATTTCGAGTCGTCCAGCCAAACTTCAGATTGGTGGTAAGTTGTAATTTTAATTATTTGTTGCTATGTGTAATTTTAAAGAATTATTTAAGTGCAGCGAAAATTATGTATCGACAATGCGAATTTTACATTGAGCATCTTGATAATTTACTGTTTAATAGTAAATAATTAAACGTTATTTTATAAAAAAAGTTTTTGCGTTTACAAAAATTTGAGCGGTAAATATTTTAAAGTGATGTCTTGCATTGCATTTTTATTCGTTCCATAATAGTAAAGCGATTTTCTATTTTGTCCTAATTTATATGAAATAATCGGATCGGCGATTTGAATATATTTCTTTCAAAATTACCAAATTCATATAACGGCCACTGTTTTAAAACCTTTGACCTCTTATACGATGTGCATGCTTTTATTCCATTTTAATATAGCATTGTAAATCTATATAAAAATATATATATATTTTAACACCGCACTCCATTAAAAAATCGGGGACCCTACATGGGATATCCCAATAATAAATTCTCTTCAGTATTATAAATTTTAGATAATCTGTATTGCAAATATCCTAATTTTACCACGGTTACGGTACCAAAAAATGATTGAAATTAATGCTTATTAATTAACGGAGACTGCCACAATAACTTATTAAAATGCTAAAGGAAGCTTACGTATCACTAAAAGCGGCGAAAATATTTAATCAAATTATGAAAATAGTTTTTATTCAAAATTCTCAAATTGATGTTAACTAAAAAGACATCGTTTAAAACATACATCCTGTACCAAAGATCTTGCCTCCGTGATTAAACACACAGGAATTAATTGACACCATATTTTATTCTGTTTGTAACAAATTTAATTGCATCCTCTTCGGTAATAAATTTTCAAAAACGCTATAATAGCTGTGTTTTACTCAAAAACAGAAGCATACAGACCGATTTCCATGTTACTGACTTTGATAATAAAGAACTTCCAAAGAAATTTTCATCCTTAATTTTATCTCCTTCAGGGATTTTCAAGATCGCTTTAGTGGGCCTAAAAACGGTTTTCATATTTGTAACATCATAAATGGCGAAGTTTGATACAAGTCTCTAATTTAGGCCTATTTGAAGATTAATTTCAAAAAGCGCTGAATAAAATAATTAATACTCTTTTTTTTTGTAGTGAGCTAGCATTTATTATTATAAGAATTGATAACAATGAGTGCTTAAATATATACAAATATGAATTAAAAATAGTTACTGTATAAATCTTGACCGCGAGGAATGGTGGCAATAATGCTAGCAGCATTTCCCCGTTGAATCGCAATTCCGATCCTCTGGGCTAAACACGAACCAGCCCTCCTGTCACCAGCGCAGGCAATATAAATTAAAAACTATATATTTTAAAAACTGAAAAATGTAAACTATTTATATAAAATTTTCATTAATTTCATCTCTAAGGTGAAGAATATTCGACAAAGCCTTAAGATTTATCTTTAACTCATTATCATAAATCTAAATACTGATTTTTATATTTCTAATATGAAAATGTGGCTACATTAGAAATGACTTATTTCCATACAATTTTTCATCCGCATTTTAACCTGTTAGTGAATGAATTTTAACAAATTAATGCTCATCTACGTTCCATAAAGACTTATAGTGCAAAATTTGAGTGAAACTAATACGTATTCTTAATATTTTATTGTTTCTATACTACCCTTATATTTATTTTCAATATAAAGTACTATTTGGTAAAATAAATGTGCGTTTTGTAAAAAACAAAGGGCACGTGGTTAATGCAAAGTCAATTTTAATTTTAAAATACCTTATGATAACCTCCATTAAGTATAAGTCACGGCAAAAAGAACGTCAATAATAATTTACGTATACATACATAGAAATATCCATGTTGTGAATAATATATGGGTTGGCATTAAAGGCAGGTTACTTAACTCACAATAATGATAACGTAATAATTACAAAAGCTCACCGAAGCTCCTTCTTACTCGATAATAAAACAAAAAAAAATACATAAAAGATACAAAACACAGTCACTCGCTAGTTTCCTGCCCCTCGACGAGTAGCGTATGTACCTTGAACACAGGAAGCGGGGAATATAAAACTTTAAACCCTTAAAAGCATCGATAATAATCCTCGCTCAGCCTAGGAGAGTATTATAATTATTGTGATTGCAATTTCGTGTGCACAATAAATATACATTTCGTTTGTTGCATTTTTTATTGAATGACTAAAAATCGATTGGAGGTCAGAATATCATAAGCAGTCGAAGCTCTCTGTCGCTTTTATATTTAGTTCGGAGTGGGGCTTTATTCAATTTTAAAATATTTATTTAGAGACAAACCTTGGTAGAGGTGAGTCTTCTCAAGTCTAACTAGGTTATCGGTATTGGTGACTTTGATCTTTGTACTGAAAGGATATGGTTTTATTTATATCTACGACATAATTATTTTATGAATAACGACTAAAACCCGATAATGATGTCGTCCGGCCAATTACGGTCACGGTAATCTAATGGGAGATCAAACAACTACGCAGGACATCAGCGTAATACTGTGCAAGTTGAGCGCAAACTCAAGTGCACTCTTTATTCAATCACTCATGAACCGATGGCACGGCACATCCGACACTACCGGAAAGAGACGAGTCGCGGGACCGACGGCTTTATGTGCTTTCCGAGACTCGGGAATGTTCACACCTTAAACTTCCAGACTCCGGGCTCTTATTTTAAATTAACTCTTATCGGCCCGACCTGGGGCTTTTGAACACAGAACCTATGCATTATAACTGTTTATAATATCAAGTAAATACTTTATTCCTATTTTTAATTAAATTAATTTAATCATTAATTTCAAGTACTTAAATCGAAATGAGCCACGTTGGCACTGTTTTTTTTTTATGTTAGAGGTAGCAAACGAGCAGGAGGCTCACCTGATGGAAAGTGACTACCATCGCCCATGGACATTGCAACACCGGGGGGATTGCAGGTGCGTTGCCGGCCTTTCAGGAAAGAGTTCGCTCTTTTCTTGAATGTTCCCAAGTCGTATCGGTTCGGAAAAACCGCCGGCGAAAGCTGGTTCCACAGAGTGGTTGTACGAGGCAGAAAATGTCTTAAAAATCGCGCTGTTGTGGATTTTCGGACATCTAGGTGGTGTGGGTGATATTTTGAATTTTGGCGAGATGTCCGAAGGTGAAATTCAGCAGCCGGGATTAATCCGAACAATTCATCGGAACATTCCCCGTGATAAATTCTGTAGAAGATGCAGAGCGATCCAAGATCTCTACGCAAAGCCAAAGGATCAAGCAGATCGGAAAGGGCTTGATCGTTGATAATTAGAGCCGCTCTACGTTGGATACGGTCGAATGGAAGGAACTGGTACTGGGGAGCACCCGCCCAGAGGTGAGAGCAGTACTCCATGTGTGGCCGAATTTGTGCCTTGTAGAGTCTTAGACGATGGGCCGAGGTGAAATACTGTCTTGCCTTGCTGAGCACACCGAGCTTTTTTGATGCCAATTTGGCTTTGCTTTCCAATTGACCGCGGAACTGAACGAGGCTTGAAATATCGAAGCCAAGTATTCCTATACTAGCTGTGGCGGCTAAGCATGCACCGTCGACAACGACTTTGATGCTCCGATCTGCCAAAAAACTGGTAATCCAATTGCATAATTTCCCGGGAAGCTCATAGGAAGGAAGCTTCGAAAGAAGCGCTTTGTGCCACACGCGATCGAAGGCCTTCGCTATGTCCAGACTGGCTACTAATGCCTCCCCCTTGCTCTCAACTGCTTCCGCCCATTTATGAGTCAGGTAAACTAGAAGATCACCGGCTGAGCGATCCCAACGGAAACCGTACTGGCGGTCGCTAATCAGCTGGTACTCCTCTAGGTACCGCAGGAGCTGGCAGTTAATAATGGACTCCATTACCTTGGAGAACAGGTGATGGCTATAGGTCTATAATTGGACGGGTTTGAGCGGTTGCCCTTTTTAGGGATCGGATGCACCAAAGCAGTCTTCCAGGAGTTCCGGACGACGCTGAATGCATAGGATTGCCGGAAAAGACGCGTTAAGACCGGTGCCAACTCGGGAGCACAAGTCCGTAGCACGATTGGAGGGATGCCATCGGGTCCACTCGACTTATGAATATCCAAGGAAAGAAGTGCTTTACGAACTGCACTTTGCCGGAATGTAACCTCCGGCATCGTGGTATCACACCGCGGGATTGTTGGTGGTGACTTTCCTCGGTCATCTAGAGTCGAGTTCGCCGCGAAGAGAGAGCCTAAAAGATCAGCTTTCTCCTTCGCGGTATGGGCCAATGACTCACCGTCTCTGTGCAAAGATGGAAAAGAGGGCTGACAGAAATTCTCTAAGACAACCTTAGCGAGAGACCAGAACATAATTTTCCAACAAATATATTTTACAATCCCCCGCAATCATCTCATTATTTCTTGTGACAGATCAATCTTTTTAAAAAATGAAGTATGTATATGTATTTCTTCCAGTCTTAAATAGTGTGCCAAATAAAATAGTATTAATTAAAGTTTAACAAATTATTAAACAACTAATTATAAAAATAATTTTATAAGTACATAATAATGTAAAATAAATAGCTTCGATTGTAATCATTATATATAATAATGTGATATCATTAATTATGACATCCTCTGACGTAACACCGCATTGGAGACTAGGGCTAATCGCTAACAATAGCTTGAAATCAATTCACGCATCAAAAATTACGCACGCGTTTCTGGCTGTTTGCAATCTGTGCGCTCGATGTTCCCTTCGAGATGTTATGACAAAGATGTTTCATATGTACAGTAACTTCACTGTATGCTTACAGCAATATTTACAATTATCCCTTTATAAATGGGCAATGACAAAACAGTTCAGTATCTTTTTGTTCTGGACGTCAAACGATTTTTATTTCGTTTGGTAGCTATTGACGAGCATTTTTAATTCAAATATGGAATTAAGGAGCTGAGTAAACAATTCGATTCATGGAAATTCATGTGATTTCTCAAATTGCAATAAAGGTTATGGTCTGTTTGAGTTAACTGAGCAGACATTAGTATATCTAAGCACTACGAGTGACCCTTTGGGTTGTCGCTTTAATGTTCACGCACACGTCGTACTATTATTATCAATGCGAGGGTGTCTGGACAATAACCGATATACACGGTATATGATTGTATCGGTTGCTTGGCTACTAATTGGCTACCTAGAGTTTGTCCAAGGTACTTGCCATTGACAATACCTCCAGGTGGACAATGACCTATACGATGAGAGATAACAGACACGCATAATTAACAGAATACGTATGATTTGTAAAGTTATCTAAAACAGGGCTAACTTCCTTTGTGTATAGAATATGTGTGATCGAAAAAGAAAAACACGCGTCTGAGTAATTCGGAAAATTGCCCGATGATAATAATAATTATAATCTAATGTAATTGTAAAATAATGGGAAACAGCAGGTCTTCCGAATTATGCTTTTTAATCATTTCCACGTAACAGAAATTTGGGGAACTCGAACTATCGAAAATAATGATAATTAAATTTTAATGAAATACATCATATTACGAAATTCGTAAAAAACAAAATACCAATCGAGTCGCTCTTAAATTTTCTCGAAAACACGTGAACGATCCATATTCGACGTGGTACATGTAAATTAAATTAAAAAATAAAATGTATTTTACATGCAGTTAAAGATTCAGTTTGTTTTAATAAAAGTAAATAAAACCATTTACCAGATCCTATATTCCGCACGTTTATTTTAAACTAAAAGAAGGATATGAAAAAGAAAAAAAAAATTACACGTTTCACCATTTGGTTATTTCCAACGTTCGACGGGAAATCTACGTTTAGAAATTCCTTTTACCTCCTATATCGGGCGATTTTGAAACAACGTAGATAAAATATACGTTTCCTTTTTTACATATGACGTGAGCTAAATTAAGTTTGTCTAAAATCTAAGCGACTAACGTTAACATTTTCCAAGCACTTGGCGCTGTTAACGGCTGTATCTTTTATTGTCTTTTAAAGGACCTGCTTCCTAGATATTACGTGTAAGCAGCTTACGATTACCGTCAATTTGAATAAAATAGTTTGCATGCTATACTGCTAATGGGAACTATATGGTTTGTTAGCTTAGTCTGTTATGTCGGTGCTATACATTTTTAATCACACCAATAACGTGCACACTGATTTTAAAAATTCTGTATATTTATAGTCGCACGATTAATCGCAGTAATATTACGTGATAAGGATTGTGCACCCGTCTTTTGATTAGACTGTTTTTGTGCTTTTGATTTATGCGTATGTGAGACATTGTAATTGTTAAGGATAATACCTGTAGATCCCTTGGTAAGCGGCGTAATAACAACTTAAGAAGTTAATACTTCAATATTATTTTTATATATAGAAGTTAATTCGTCAATTGGCTAAGGAGATCACCACGCGATAGCCGTGTTTACGTCTGTCTACATTGACTTGTATGTTTAGCTCAACGTCAAGTAACATAATTTTCAATTTCTTACACTCAACCGATTGATGAAGTTTTGAAAACATTTGGTTCGGGCACGATACAATCTGGTATGTTTAAATGAATTAAAAAAATATTACGGTTCGTAAATGATCATATAAATATGATTATAAAACATTTTATGTTTAGCTTATATTTTTATGCCTTACCTTAATGATGAATGTCTAAGAATTGATAGGTTTAAAAAAATGTAGTCGTCACGTGAGTTCTGGCATCTGTGAAACATCGAAATTGATTGTTTATAAAATAATTTTCTATTAACTAAACTAATAAATAAATATGGAATAAAATTATTGTAATAATATGTAGCAACTAAGTGTACAGTATACGCGCCTTGCACGCACACAAGATGGCGATGAGGGAGCGTGACGGATACAGGATACAAATGCATCACGCCGTTTGCCGCTACGACATACGAGTTCGTCTTACCACCGGAGCGACAGATAGCGCGGATATTTCACTTCAAAATTATAAATATATTTTGGGTCCATACCTACAGGTGATTTAGTTGATATTGGTATTCGACGATAGACTAGTTAACGAAAGCGGCTTTGTGAGTGAGTAGATGTATATATATAATTATTATTTGATATTGGTGTGTAACCCAACTTTGCGAACTTGTTTGAAAACAGTTGCAGTTTATTGTATTGAATAGATTTCATAGCATGCCTACGATATAAACATTAGATTTGTTAGATAAATATATATATCTAAAATTGAACTTTTGGACAACCCGTAAGATCATCTTTTGGACCATCGTCATTGATGTTTCAATGTAAATCCATTAATATTTTTGTTACAGTCCCCCAGATGGGATGCTCGAGATGCTGAATATGATTTCTGAACTTCAATCTGAAAGAATGGACTCCCAGCGTGCAGAGTTGCGCCCAGTTCAGAAGACTTCCAAGGTGAGCAAGGCCACTTCTCTACCCGGCCTTCGCCCCCTACAGACTACCAGTACCCGGCCTGAAGAAGATTTTATGGAAATAATTGCCAGAGTGCAGGTAAAAGACTTTAATTCCTTTAATTATATAATGCAATAAACCAGGCCATAGAAGATTCATCGTCCGCCTCAGGTAAGTCTTGAGATTAATTATTCGCTGTTTACGTAGTACTGCTGCACTCACCGTTACTCCAAGCTAACCTTCCAGCGACGACTGCAACAATGGTTTTCACTTTTAATAAATACATTTCTGGCGCGCAGTTTTTGGAGGAAAAAGTGACGTAGATCACGGATAAAAATACATGTATAAATTAATTGATGATCATTGAGAGAAAACCAATAAATAAAATATAGAAATAAATAAAAAGACTTTCGTTAATAAACTAAAATAAAAAATAAATATTTAGCAACGTTGTATATTTTTAACTCGCTAAGCACACTCAATGCAGACGAGTAGAGCGACGGTGTCACGCCGTTTACCGCCACGTCATGTCAGTCTTACCCCCAAAGCGCGTAAATTGAGTTTTCACATCAAAGCCTTTCCAGTAAATCAAGAGACGTGTATATGTAACAATAAATATATGAACATTGAAATTTTCAATATTGCAGCGTAGTTTGTGTTTGTTTTCAATAGAATCCGATATGTAAGTGACATTAACAGATAATACTTATGTCGATACAACATTTTTTTTTCAAGTAATTACATGTAATACGAAAATTTTAGGAGAAAAGTTTTGTAGCTCTTTTACAAATGGGGTTTGAGGTCTGTCTCTATAAAAATATAATTTTAAACCAACAGGCTTAATACTTTTTAAATTAAACAAATACACTATATTTACAAAATATAACGACTTGTTGAATGTTGCAAAGATACAGGTTGTAAATTATATTAAATTTACTGATATTATTTATGATAGCGTTAATAACGTCTCTGTAGGGCTCCCGTTTGGACGATCAACGCTCCGAGCTACCGGCTGCGAAGCCCAAGGAACGTCCCCAACTGGACGATGACTTTTTCGCGTTCATAATGCGCGCCCAAGCGGGCCGCATGGAGGACCAGCGCGCCAGTGTATGTATAATTTCATTACACGGACCCAAAAATTATTGAAGATTATTTTTGAGAACAATATGTTTAAATCATTTTCAATATATTATTTTAATACAAATAAGCATTATGGTCTGTTTCATTAGTCCATATTTTCAAATTGATATTGAATATTATTATACGATGTTTGAAAAGATTGCTTTGATAAATGAAAAAAAAAATCCAAACGAGCCAGATAGATTTCAATAATAATCATTATTTATCAAACATAAATCTACATTGTCAAATAAATATAACATTTTATTTTTCAGATACCTTTGAAGGAGTCCGTATCTAACAAAGCCTCCAACTCAAAGAAGTAAACGGTTGCTGTACCGGCGCCCACGATAGTTTACTTCTGCTCTAATGCTCTTCTGCACTGCTTATATACGTTATGAGTTACAATAACAGTTCGACGTCGAATATCAACTTTGATTTACATTGTTTAAAAACCTATAATGTTTATACGGTAACTTGAATTGTTTTTTGAGCAGGTCATACTACATGTCTGACAGTTGTATGAGTGTGTTGCCATTTAAAATCAAAAGATATGTATATCAATGTTTTAAAAAAACGTGTCAGTCAATTTTTCCAAATGTATAAGTTTGATATACATATTTAGGGATAAAGGTTGTTTCATACGGTACACATGACACATGTCATTATTGATACGGTTTCAAGTGTATTCTGCATGTTTTAAATTAAGATTTAACTATATTCAGTACTATATTATTGAATATTCACTTATAAGTAATCTTGGTTGTCAGTAAAGGTGTCATTACTTATGACATACTTATATGACGTTAATTTGAAGTGAAATTACTTTGGACGCGTTAAAATAAAATTAAAGGCCTAATTCAAGTAGGACGTAATATATGTCACGTTTGAGGGAGACGATGCACAGTAGTGTTTCATTTCTGGCGCGTGTGCTAAGTTTCAATCGCTTTATTTTTTTTGTGTTATCTGTTGATTCAAACTAATTCCTTTTTCGTCACTGTAAATTGCATTGAGTACTGAGTGTATAATTTGTCTTCTATATAACATTGTTGCCAACTGTCGACTTGCCATAAAAAAAAATTGAGATTCTTCTAAATTATTCTTTAATTATACATCTTAAACATTCCAAAATAATTATTTATATTAATTCCTCTATATTTTTTTATTATTTAATTTATTTTATACTAACTTTATTTAATATAAAATCATTTATTTATTTTTATTTTTTTAATTTTTAAGTTGGCAACACTGTGTTTACAACATTAATGCAATCTGTTATGTTTCTGCAAAAGTATGAATATTATGAAATATAAAAAACACGCGACATTGGTGAAGTAATTTAACTTCGATTATGACATTTGAAAAAGAATTGACCAAAGAATAAATGAAATTAAAACCAGCTAAATTGAAAACACCTTAAAAAAATTAACTTAATAAAACCGAAGTTTCCCTTTTATTTTTAAGGTTTATTAATTTTCAAGTCAAAATTGTGAGTTAATTTTCTTTGTAATTGATCAATTTATATGATTAATTTGAATATTATTTTAAAAATATTTAATTGAATTATAATTTTAGTTTATTTCTATGTATTCAATTGTGCTTTACTTTTTAGTGTTAAATTATTGTTAAGGCCTACTTATATCGGGCTATCGGTTTAAAATAGACTTTAAATAGAAGTTATTTTTTATGAATACTACATACTATTAGTGCATACATTATAAAAATAGAAATACAAAATTATCACCTTCAATTTGCAATTCCGTCGATATATTTAATATTAAGCTCGTATGAATTATAAACAATTTTCTAAATTCATATTTATCGAATAAGATACGCATTTTATATGACAAAAATAATAGAACATATTCGAAACTGATTAAAATTCAAAATACTATTGAAATTCGGACTTCTTAGGGAACGTTTTGGAAAAAAGATGTTTGTTATATGTAGGTTTAAACGTTCTCTGCTGTAATAAAAAATAAAAACAATATAATCTAAGATGATTTAGCCGTCCTTTAAATAATTCATACGAGTAGAACTACTTTTTCCATAAATAATTATTATAAGTATAATGTAGTCTGGATTTTTATATATTATGCATAACTTTTGGTACTTGATAATGGTTTGATTATAATTTTATTCATTTTACAACGTATGAACGTGATTCATTGAAAAAAAATAACTTTTATAGGTAATATTACTTGAGATGTTAACAAAAATTATGGTCTTGACGAAATCAAGAGAGTCGTGCATCGGCTCTGATTGATAACAAAAATAATACTATTATGTTAAAAAAAATACATTTAATCACTTTAAATTAGAATGCCAGGTGTTATTAATATGCTATTTTTAATATTAGCTTATTGATAAAACTATGGAAATATTTGGGCTGCGCTTGCACAGTGAATCGCCGACGCGCCGTGTGTAAGTCGGTGTTCTGCGCCACCGCGCCTTTGACAATTACAAATATTTGTAATCATCTACTTCTAATTACTAACATGCAATGCGAATTGTTTAATGAATTTATTAACTACTTATTATATAATTTATTTTACTTATATCAAGTGTTTGTACCTTGTACCTCACACGTCGATCATGTTATGATGAAAAAAAAATATCAAAATTGTTAAATAGATTATATTAATTAGGCAGATACAATTGGATGTTCTTATATAATTTGCGAGCTTTATGGCCTCTTTTCACATCGAATTGTCTATGATCTGACAATTAATAAACACCGTAGTGTCAATAGTAAAGCCAAATTGTGGATTAAAAAAAAATTAAAAATGTCTATGTCGTTTTTATTTATTTTTGTTTCTGTAAATTATTTTTCTTCTTGCTCCTTCATTTATATCAAAGTATATAAATATATAAAACATTTTCATCACCTATAAAAAATCCGACTATGCCCTGGTCGAAATCCAAAAGTACCACCCACCAAGTCATCAGTTATTCTAGCGTTGTAATACTGAGTACCGGTTCGAACGGTGAGTGGGGCGGTATAATAACAGTCACAAGAGATATATCACCTCAGATGCCGTAGTTAGTGGCACATAGAGACCGCACACCGTTTTACATTAATACTCTATTAGTTAAATGGTGAGCAATTCCTCACATGACTATGGCAAGACTAAGACATTTCGTTTTTTTGAATCATTAATAGAAGCATGTCAGACAAGACTAAAATGTTTTTGCACGTGGACGGTTATTATGTATTTGTATTATTTTATAAAATATACTGTTGAATATTTATTTCGGATACTTATTATAAAAATGAAGTATTCGTTTTGTAAGAAGTTCCTTTGTCTACTGCAAGTAAAGTACTTTGAAGTAGGAGTGAATAATATAATACAGAATAAATAAACTAAAATTGAATAAAACCATCGACGACACCATACTCTGTTAATTCTAAATGCATCTATGGTATCTACTACGAAGAGATCACCGCAACCGCACTGTACAATAATAATAAAAAATATGTCTAACTAATTTATTTCGAAATTGAAATGAAAATATGCAGGATTTAGAATGACGTCACAGTTAACCATGCATTGTCATCCAAATTGAACAATTTCAGCTCCATCGCTTAAAGATATCTTCTTCAAAATTGATTTTCAAGCTTTAAAAGTCCGCCATATTTAATTAAGAGCGACGTCACACAATTTTTTGAGTTATTCTTAGCAAACTTTTATTTGATATCCATATTGTAGGAGTGCATTAAAAATGATTCATCCGCCATCTTGGGTACACACACAGCTAACCTTGCGCTGTCATCCAAATTGAACGAGTATACAATATTTCAGCTCAATCGGTTAAAGATCTACTAAATTGAGTTGCAAGATTTCGCCCGTACATACTTACATTGCAAGTTAAATAAAACTTGGTAAAAACACCTTAGCGTCGGTTACATAATTAATCGGTAAGATCATTTCTGCTTAATGATACATTATTTCTAACCTTATATTGTAAAAATTGAAAAAAGTAAGCATTCAAAACTAAATAAAATGTTGTGAACCAATCGTGTATCAGTGAAGAATCGTCAACGAACAACACAATATCACAAATACCTTTAACAGAGAAGTAGAGGTCATTCATATTATTATATTATGCTACAAATGGAAAAAGACTTAAAATCGATGGTTGTGGAACTCCCATTTTTAGCACACACAGAAGACTAACTAATGAAAATAAAGCAATGAGATCGAGATCTTAGCCTGGTGTAATATTTGAGCTTATATAAAAGCGTTTAGTGTTGTACACAATCAACTGATTTAGACAAATCGCAGAATACTCCAACAGCAATCTTTGATTTTCCCCAAGCGTTGTATTTTTTTAAGTAATCTGTTCCCCCATCATGTGGCATCCTTTCATTAAATTAAACTGTAAATATATATAGAAATAAACGTAATAATATTATATCATATAATAATATATATCAATAATTATGTAATTTTATATTTATACCTACATACTTATCTACAAACGGATCAGGTGTAAGTTAGTTTATTTTGATTTTTTTTGTACAGTGTTAATAATTTAATGCGAATTAAAAACTTCAATTAAGGATCTTCAACAGCCTGTACTATTTTTATGAACAATCCTGCCCTGCAAATGCATATGCCCTGCAAAGACTGTAAGATTAGAGCTGCGGTCTGAAAATACAGATAAAACGGTATCTTCTCAAACAATAAATAGATAGGTGGATCAAGCAGTACTCGTCATGCCTCCATCTCGGCAGCAGCATTTGCTAATGACTTTGCGAATAACTCCTGCTGGAGTCTGCATTGCCAATGTAATAAAGACAGCCGGCTGGACCAGATTATCTGAATATTTGAAATATCTGGATAGAATTTTTGCCTTTTCAAAATAATACTTTGAAATTATTTCACTTATTACATATACAAAAAAATACTTATTTGTATTGGATAAATAAACATGGAATGCACAAAAATGCCGCTATTATAGTTATTACTGAACTAGTCAATTAATTCAATCAATATATACCTACCAGACAAAATGTTAGATTCCGGATTATTTCCACGAATGACCAATCTTTACGTAATTAAGCGTAATAAAAACAAGAAGACTACTTTTAAGAACTTCATTAACAGTGTTGCTATTTAAGTTGCTAATAGTATTTCAAACTTGGAATGTACTGTGTAATAATGTTATATTTAATATATTTAATGATCCCTTTTTATTTGAAAGCGCATCCCGCAAAAACCGCGTATTTTTGAGAAGGTTTTCAAATATAAATTTGCATACAATATAATTCAACGCATACCTTAGCCAAAGAAACACGTCACCAGTCGCCTCCATATGACGCTATTACAAAAATACCCTACTTGTGGTAGCGTCATATCGAGTATGTATTATGTTTGACTATATATACATATTATATATATTTTTTATATGTATAAAATAAATAGTGAAACATAAAGATTCATCTATCAGTTAAAACACATTAAAAGTCAGTTGTCATGATTATTTTAGTAAAAATACCACTTAATAGGCTAGAAGAAAGTTTTAGCAATTATTATTACGAATTTAAATATTATAATATAACATTTTTGGGAACAACAGCTAAATAAACAAATCTTGTATGGCAACAGTTGTGCTCGTCAGACTTCACAATGACAGCTGACATATTATTATCAGTTAATCTGTGTAGTTAATACTTATTATGTTGTGAACTTAAAAATTGCGAAGTGTTTTTTCAACATATAAAAACTTTATAAGTCATTTTTAAAGTTAAGTTATATCATTACTGTTATTGATTGTGCCTACATATCAAGTACAGTTTCAGTGTTGATTGTTATGAGAGAAGAATAAATAGTTTTTGAGTAAAGTTGGCTGGCTTAGAAAGGATTGTAAATTTCGAGTTCTTGAAGTTTCCATGCTTTTCTACGCGGGATGGACGATTTACAGCAGCCTAGCACTTCAAAGTGTGGCCAGTGAGTATATATTTTTTAATAAAGTTGTTTATAACAATATGTAAATAAAAAACAATTCAAAGTTAATTTCTCATACAATATTAGCCAACTTCTTCCAAAACTATTCGTTTATATACTTATTAGTTCATCAAATATTGTTGAATGAAACTTATACCTATTCAACAAGGAATATAAGGAACTCAATTGATGGAGTTTGCTTGCACTTGAATTATTTAATTACTTTTTAACTGAGAAAACTTTGTATTAGGTTGATGTCATATGTTGTATTATCAATTTACAAGGTGAAGGGTGAGTCTGTATCAAAAGGTGTTAACTATATCATACTTTATTATTTTCAAATCACATTGACAATGTCACTCGCTATGATTCAAATATTCATAATCTGAAGTATGCTTTAGTATAATGAATATAATGAAATATCATATTATTTTTCATTCCTTACTTTCTTAATAGTTATAAAACATTAGTAGTATTTAGAGTCTTTTTTATATAAGCTTATTTATTTTCATAAAAGATTTTTTTAACATATACAATTTTTTTTCATAAATTTCAAATAATTTGGTAAAAGTATTTCAACACTGCCATCATGATATTTCAAAAACATTTCTGTGAAAGAGACATCATTTTCGTCATAAAAAGAAAAATTTTACAAAAATTAAACAATTTTCCTTACCTTATAAAAAAAAAAATTGTTATACTTGATACTAATTATAGCCAAAAACTATTCTTATATAAATTTTTACATCAACAACCCTAAATCTGTGAGCGAGATATTTATAGTAACTTAACCTTGGAGTTTCTTAGAAGATAATTAATATCATTTATGCTTCAAAACTGATTAAGAAATTTTATTATTAAATATTATTTTCCTTAAAATTAATTGAATGGTGACTAACAAAAAAATTATTTACTAGTTAATTTTTTTGTATTTGAGTATAATAGAATTGATATAAGAATATTTTAATATACATTTAAGAGATTTTTTTGTTTATAGTGTTTATACTATTGACAAAAATAACGCTATATATTTTTTAACATGCAAAGTGTTATTTTGTCTTTTTCTAATGTCCAACAATTAACAGTATGTTATGACCATTGAACAATTAAGACCATAAAATTTGTTAAAACTTTTTTTAGATTTGATAATGGTTTGCCTATCCCTAATGTCGTGTTCACAAATAAAACAATGGATTATTATATATGCAGGCTGTAATTCTAAGAAAAGAACTGTATAAAGAAGTTGCCACCATTGAAATAGCAGATGTTGCCAGTTAGACGAGGCAAACTTCAGATCGATTTTGATTCCTTGGAATACATATTTCAGAAGATAGCAGTCGAGGATAGAACACTCTTTTTTGTTTTCGTTGTAACTGCTTTTACTTAACAGTACAAAAAAATTACAATTTGATGAATGATCTGTTTTTTCATTCCACTTAATAAGATTTCAAAAACATAAGACTGAGATATTCCTACCTATACCCTATTCCAGTGGAAGTAGAAAAAAAGATAAACAAACCTTAGATTTACATATTTCATGCAATTTGCTTATAACTCACCTATATTGTTTACTAATAACAGTTTGTGATTAATAGATCTTTATTTATAATACAACACTATTAAACTGAACTACTTATTTCCACATTAATTTTACTTCCAAAATTCCATTAATAGTTTCGTTGACAGTCAAAAGTTGTTTTTTCGCAAATCCATAGTGAATATAATAGACTAATCAAGATCTCAACCAATGATATCTCGTCAATTTGCTGTCAAATAAACAACTTATTTGGTTTTTTCCTGTTATTATTCGAGTATATGCAGAAAGTAGTGTTAATATATAAAAACTTTTTAGGATTGTATTTACAAATTTTTGACTTATTATAAAGATTCCTTAGTTAAGCAAACTTTTTATTCCAATATCTGTTAATAGGATTTTTCAAGGTCAAAATTTATAGCACAAATCCTTAGAAAAAAAGTATATCTAATGATTATATTAAGTTAATAATTAAATCCTTATTTATGTACAAGGACAAATAAACATTTAATATATTCCAATTATAATTGTTGTTGTATTAAATATGAGAAGTCTTTATTGTTAAGATTTAAAATTTTATAATTACTTGATAAAAACATGTGCTATTAAGTTTCCAAAGCAGGATTTGTTTTTTTATTTATATAAAATTTACTGGTTTGAACTTTGCTTTTTTAGTTTATTTATTACATTTACTTACATACATATTTTTAATATTATAACAAAATAAGTTAAATTTCATATCAAGGAATGTGCTGCCCCTGATGGATAACTTTTGAAACTCCGTTTTTCGATATTATTACCTTTCAATGATGCCAAGCAAGGTCCAAAAATAATAAAAGGAAAAAATCCGCATAAATATTAATATTTCCAGAACCGACAATATACAACTTTTTGTTTCGTATGTCGTATTTTATCAAAGCAAATCAAAATAAACTTTTCAGTTGGGTTCCTGCTAGTACCTACTTTTGTATAGACATTTTATAGGATTGCTATGCTTATGTATATATCGGTATAAAAGTAAAGTAATTAGTAAAATATTATATATATTAATAACCGTTAAATGTGCCATTGCTGGGATTCATCTGTTCTTACTGGGCCCTGTCGTGCTCCGGGTGATTCGAAGCTAAGCGAGTCGGTGAAGGTAGCATACTTCCCCGCTATCAGATAAGTTGAAGCGTTATAAGTCGAATATGTGTTTTTATCTATTTTATTACAAATATGACTTTTTTCGGTCCCCCACATATTGGTAAAGTTATAAAGTGCTTTGCGTCTACAAAACTGGTTCGATTATACCACTCTACTAGTTGTATTTGTTTTGTGGAAAACTTATTGCTGTACTTGAGTGGCTACCTTCATTCATAAATAATCAGAATTTTTTTTTCTGACCACCCATGACCCTCTTTGACTAAATTTGCTTTTTAATTAAAATTTGACAGAATTAATTTAAATGGAAATTTTTCAACCATGTCCGGTTTATTTTGTTTCTAAGACTAGTCTTGGAAGACGACGACTTATTTCTATAGATCGTAGGCTTTTGAATAAAGTTAAAAAATATCGTGAGAAGCGGTTTTTGAAAATTATATTTTTATTAATAATATTAAAAACTAATGAAAAATAAAAGGGCTTAATAATGTTCGAAGTTTGTAAGATAAAACTGGAACTGATGATATTTGTCAAAAATCGAATTTCGAGCGGACGAAGCTGCCAAAATAAAAAATACCGTTACACTTTAGTGTTCGTACGAAGCGGTGAATATCTTATTCGGCGTATTAAAAAAAATAAGGTATGCGATTTTACTTATAAACAAAATATAAATGAATCGACCTTCAGTTTCAACTCATTGGTAAGTTCGTTTTAATAAAGAGAAGCATCCTAACGAACATAATCGCCCGTTAACGAACGCACGGAGCGCTTTTCGGTATTATCCCATAGATAGCTTTGGTTTTGTTTTTCGATACATTTAGGAACATAAGCGTTTTTGATTAATACATATTTATACAAAAAGACACTAAAAAATATACAAACACATAATATTCAATAGCGGATTTATAGTGTTGTCTAAGTCTTCGTGTTCATGACGCTGTAACCGCATCACAAACCGCGTGTTGCCGCAAACTCATTCATTACATTTTATCTAAAACGAGTACTGCACGTCATTTATTATTCACTTAAATATAATGTAGTTCTTTTTTACAAACTTTTATTTGCAATTTGCAATTTTAGCGAACTAATTAGGACGACTTCTCGTTTACACGTTCATTTAGTTCAAATGGTAGTGCATGATTTTGATAAGCATGACCTGATTCACGACAGACACGAGGATCGGTTCCAGGTGAAGGAACTCCTCAACATTTAATATTTTGGTTCAGTTCCGATGACAATGCAATTTATGCCAACGTGATCTAATTCTAAATTCAAGATTAGCACCAAATTTTGTAGTTAAAAGCTTGATCTTAAAAATATTTCAAAATGTTTGTCAAACATGTATGAAATAATTCTTATGAACGTTATATTTATATTTACTCGTGACTATGGCATTGAAAACAATGTGATAAACGTCAAATCTGCCTTCCCTTAAACTGAACTTGTTCCTTATAAAATAATATTGCTCTTCACCGAGGGGATTATTGCTGTAGAGACGGTAACATCCATGGCTTAAGAGATCGGGAACGTAGTCGCTATATTCAAATCGCTAGCTGATCCTCATTAAGCCATCATTAATTTTATTCATTGTACTTTTAATTGCATTCACTGCAATTTATAAAGACTAGTATTTATCATCCTTTTCGATTTCGATATACAGAACAACTGATTCCTCCCAAAGCAAAGTTTTATCAAATTTCTTCAAATTTATCAAATTACTGAAAATGTCCCAATAAGAAGAATTTAAAGAAAGTAAGGAATGGTTAATATTTTTTAATCTATGGCCCGTGACCACACCTATGACCGTCATATAAAAAAAAAACTTGTGCTCCTTGCGGGTTGGAACACATTTTTGTGCTAGAACTGGTTTCGAAGTTTTTCGAAGCTTCTACAAAATTCTGACAATATTCGATGTATGAAAAACAGTACGGTGATCGCATTACCTTATAAATTCGATATATTACGTTCTTTTGTGTCATAACATTAAAATACAATGATTTATTCATGAATACCGATTCAAATATTTAGAAAAAAAAGACACTCAATTTTATTTGATCTCGAAATGTCTATGTCTCGATGACGAATCATAATATCTTTCGAATCAATTATGCAAATTAGAGTCAAAAACTTTTAAATAAACTATTATAATTATTAGATATATTTCAATTTATTCAATCAAAGTTTAAAAAAAAAACATTTCTGAATGGAATTTAAATTTCGTAAATTCCTTGAACGTTGATAAAATCAATAATTTAATGATGTGCTTAAGTGACAATTAGATGACGATAAATCATATGTTATTATGACTTAAAAACGGATTCCCTAAAACGTGTCTCTCGTAATTATGAACACTTAAAATTCCATCTGTCACATTTGCTCTGTCAATTTAATTACAGTATAGGCTTTTCATTAAAAATGTGCCTCGATACACTTGTATGTAAAAGTAAAATAATAAATATATTATTATTTTATTTTTCTGTTATCATAATTCGTATGTAAATAATTAATTGGTCCCTTTATAAAGAGTGTTTAAATAATTATTTAATGTATTGATAACACTAGCTTCAATCTAAGGCTAAAAGGAGAACTCTTTCAATCTCCTATGCTAGACCTAAACCTGAGTATTATCACATGACCTAAGGAAGTAATGACCTGGGAAATTATTTTATCAATATTTTTAGATACCATTGTTACATATTATTTAGATGAATGTTAAGTTGCAATCAGTACGCTAACTCCATATAAATGAATGAATGCTTTGTATACATTCATTTTGTAATTGGAATTTTATGATTTTTTTCTTTGATTGCAATATGTATAAATAAATAAAATTTTATTTATACATTCTTAGACAGTTTATCGAATCAAAACTGAATAAATAGTTTTTTAATTATTAATCATTATTTTATTAAACTATCTTATGTTTTTGAATCAGCTCTTGGTGTAAATAATAAATATAAATTCTTGTTAGTCTTATTCGAAAAGACTGGATCGATCGGCTACTATTGCTAGATCGTTGAAAAACTAAATACGATTTCAAATAACCTAAATGTAAATCCAAGGTGCAATATTTATCTACTATGAAATATTTTAATACTGTCGTTTCCTGGTTAATAAACAACATACCGGACAGAAATAATAGTACGACACATTCTTAAACAATTTGTCATTCAATTCTCTTGCAGCAATAAAAATGATTTTGTATATTTTAAGTAAAAAATATATATATATATTACTAGCAGTATTTAAAACGGGATATTTACCATGTTTTTTGTTTTTATTTGGTGGAGTTCGATATTTCGACATTATCTACGAATGTCTTGTTCACGAGACAAATAAAAATTCAAGACATCCCGTTTTAAATACTGCTAGTAATAAAAATAACCATGTTATTTTAAATTTTATATAAAAATATATATGTCCTGTTACTAGTAAAAATATATTAGGCCTTTCTGCCAAGTAATCACTGAATACATTTCCGTGATACAGAAAGCATGTAAAGCCGTTAGCGCCTGCAGGCATTCATTCCAATCGTGTCAAATTTTCGTACTGTCGGATTTTGAGAGAGAGGTAACATAGTGCATCCGTGTGTGTACAATCACATAAGGTCTATAATGGCTGACGTATACTGCAACAGAGTTGGGGCTATTTTGATCTCTGCCCAGTAGGTAATTGGAAATAAGGATTGCTGTCCCGGCCCTGAATGATAAATGGAAAAAATAGTCAAGTTTTGTTTAATATCTCCTGCAAAGCTGTCTTATCTCGATAATGAGCGCCGTCGCTATATCTTAAATTGACAAATGATATCAGATTATTTTAAACGTAAATATCGTTGGAATAAATTATTTTGAAAACTATAGAGTACCTTTTGCATAGAGACTTTTCTTTGCATTTAATTGAATTATTTACATATTAGCTATATCAAATATATCAAAATACTCGCGGGTGACAGATATGGGCATATCTAAAATATAATTCCAGATCACAAAAAACATCATAATACTACCATTAAATGTAGTAATGCCGTCTATTATAATCTAAACTTCGACCTTCATTTGAAATAGCACGTTGTTAATAAAGAGTTAGGTTGTTTATACAATATTAGGTTCATTGTCATAACTCGTTAATATGATATATTTGGGGTATTCAACCCATGGTACAATATATCCTTGGGAAACATCACCAAAATCGATTCCATGGTCACAGCGTGACGTGCGTACTAATTAACAAACATGTCACTTAAAGTCATCTGGATATCAATTGCACAATAGATGCATGTGTAATTTGAATTGTAAACGTAAAAATATGTTATTGTAAAATATTTTTTTAATGTATATTTATTTATAATATAGAAGCGATGTGGAATCTTCATGGAAGCGACTTAGCTCGGTTTGAGATATGGTATGCTTGCAGGTAGAGCCACCAGCGGCCGAGGCTGCGGCCCTGAATCATGACGCGATTCGGAGATACCAGGTATTTATCTTAACAATAATATTTATCCGGAGGCGAAATAATCAATGAACATTTACATAGAACACTTGGGTTCATACCAATTCTGACACTGGTATCACACTTCATTATAATATTGATCATCTTTATTTCTCCAGTTTTATTTACGCGTTGCCTAATTCAGAAGTTCTGAGTAGATACTCTCAGTGACAGGCATGTCAGGCCGCTATATCGGTATTCGGTATTCGGTGATTAAAACATCTTTATTTATACTTATTACAGCAGACATATTCGGCGCTTATTTGGTGTAACAGTCTGACTGACAAATCTTTGCATAGCTTGATGGTATTTGAAGTAATGGTGCCTCTAAGAGAAAGTCATGATTAGTTTTCGGTTGATACCATTTTTCCTTAGATTATTTAAAAATGGAGTATAAAAATGGAGGATAAAAATGGAGTGTCGCACTACAAAAGAACTAAAACAAAACGAGCTAAATTTTATTATCTTGGTGTGCGTGACAGCCACGCTTGACACTAAGATAGTTAGCGGCCACCTTTTTTTCACGCGACGCATTATCACTTTTGACAGTCTATTGAATATATAAAGCGTTTTTCATCAATCAGTATTAAAGTCAAAAATGTGTTTGACATGATTAAAAATACGTATAGCAGTAAAGAGAAATTTATATCAAACATTACATAATATATGTTGTGATCGCAATACCCGCATATATGTACGTTTCGTACGTAAATTAAATAAACCTAAATTGTATTTATAAGTTTGGCTTTTTAAAATCTAGAATTGCACAATAAAGTAGCTGCAAATATGTACAGACTTTATATACGAATTTAATAAAAGTTTCAAACAATAAAATAAAAAAACGATGTCCAGTGTGGCCCTCTCTGGCTGAAATAACTGCTGCAATTCTTCGTGGAATGCTCTGGACAAGGTTTTTTATGAGTTCTTGAGGAATACGCTACTATACGGCCGTAATAGCAATTTTAAGCTGTCGGATGTTCTGTAGGGTTGGGTGTACAGTTCTAAAATGTTGTTATGGTACAAAATTTGTCGCGAAAACCAATTTAAATAATTATACATCAACATAAATACATTAAAATTACAAAAAAACCTTTTTTAATTTATTTATAGCACAATATCTAAACACAAACCGCGAGCAAATGTAACCTCTTTTGTTTAAGATTTTCATAATTGTATGGAAAAGTCTGGGTGCCCGTTGTTTTTGCAAATGGGTTTATTTTATACCACAATAGTTTAATTAAGAAATGGGTTGGTAATTAAGAGCCGAGATGGCCCAGTGGTTAGAACGCGTGCATCTTAACCGATGATTTCGGGTTCAAACCCAGGCAGGCACCACTGAATTTTCACGTGCTTAATTTGTGTTTATAATTCATCTTGTGCTCGGCGGTGAAGGAAAACATCGTGAGGAAACCTGCATGTGTCTAATTTCAACGAAATTCTGCCACATTTGTATTCCACCAACCCGCATTGGAGCAGCGTGGTGGAATATGCTCCATACCTTCTCCTCAACGGGAGAGGAGGCCTTAGCCCAGCAGTGGGAAATTTACAGGCTGATTATGTAAGAAATGGGTTTTACGTTGTAGGGGTAACTATATTATAAAGTGGCGATGCTATATTATACAGGAAAATTAGATAATATATTGTTTTATAGAAATATACCTAAAAATGTATTCATTCATATTATAATTCGATCATTTTCACTAGGAACTATTAGGTATTTCCTTCCGGCCGAGCCTTTCTCGGCTTAGCATCAACGGGGATACTCCCATTAGTGCCTTAATCACTTTGATCCTAGCTTGACGGCTTCCGGTTTTAAATCAATGTTATATGACACACAGTTGCAAGACTAGGAGATATAACTGTGCCGTGATGAGTTGATGATTCATTTATCTTCTGTCAATAAAAAATACTGTCAATTTGTAAATACTTTTTTTCTGTTGATGAAGCATTTTAATTTATTGTTCGATGATACTACGCGCGATATCAATTTGATCGGCTTAGGAAACTTTTTCTTGGTACATAAAGTTGAAGAAAAACATCGCGTGGGAATCTGCATGTGTCGGATCAAAATCTTCCTAAATACTGTATGTGTACCCCATATGTAACTAAGTTTAGTAAGTAACCCCCAAAAACCACCCCACCGGGACACTTACAGGATGTTCCTATATTTATTTTTTCTGTAGGTATGTATTCTATGGGTCTTAACTTAAAAATAAAATTTGTTCCCTTTAGGTAAACCTCAAAGCCATATAAAAACAAACAAAGTAAGCTTCAATGAGATAATCAATTAAATGAAAATAACTTCCGCTTTAAACGAAACGAAAACATACAACGCAAAAAGTATTTAGTGAAAACTTAATCTACAATATATATGCTTTATGAGATCAGCCGAAACATATACTGCTGCTGCTGCTGCTACTGCTGGGGCTAGAGGAACTTGTTAACCGTGTTGCTTTTACAAGCACTTTTGAATCGTCATTTAACAAACTATTAAAAGTAAAGCTACCACCGGTTCGGAATGTAGATTCAACCGAGAAGAACCGGCAAGAAACTCAGTAGTTACTATTTTGCAACATCTAAAAATACAGTCATGTTAGTTAAATACAATTATATATGTATGTTATGTCTCCTGCCTGGAAGTCAACAAGCAATTGCAAACCTATAAATATGTATAATTTATCGTTTTTCTAACCATGATACCTACATAATATATTACACAATACGAGACGTGTACATGAAAAAAAGTTTAAAGTAATAAAAGTTGATTACACGTTATAAATTTATATACTGTTATAAACTGTATAATATACATTCGTAACCAATGATTTCATTCAATTTTTTATAAGAGGGCTGTAAATGCTTGTAAAAGCCTGCTAATAAATCATAAACTAATGATTTCTCAACTGCTTCGAACTCATTTTAATTAAGGCATATTATTAACTAGCTGAACCTGCGGCTTCACCCGTGTGAAATTTATAAAACACAAACTTCCCACCCTCGTTTAACCTCCTTAGGGGTAGAGTTTCGTAAAATTCTTAGCGCGAAGGTGCTACTGTTTCTGAGATTTCGCGAGTGGTATTTCGCTTTTATACCTATATATAGAATTCTATGCAATAAATACTTTCAAACTTCAAGCTCAAAACCTTCTCCTCATAAGTAGAGGAGGCCTTAGCCCAGCTGTGGGAATTTTACAGGCTGTTTTAATGTTGTAATGTTGTATATAATATTACGTTTCAATGTGACTTGGAGTGTTCGTGCAATTTTGATAATTATATAAATTTTAATTTTTAAAGACCAATTAATACAACAACTAGCTGCTCGTCCCGGCTTTACACGGGTACAATAAGGCTCTAATATATTCAATTATTAAAATGAAGAACAAAGATGAATAGAAAAATTCATGTACTTTCGGCTAGGATAGCTGAAATTATCGTTTTTTCTCTTAAATATGCTGTATTATACATGTAAACCTTCCTCTTTACTGATTTTTATTTTTGTATTCATGGGAAAAAAACAATTATAATAATACTTTTTAGTAAAAAAACAAGTATAAGAAAGAAACATATAACAATCAAGTTTCCACTTATGGATGTATATATATATATATATATCTACTTATCTACTTAACTTTCGATAAACTTGGAATATATAATAGAGTTGATTACGCTGCATCGACTGCAAGAAAGAAAAAGGGACTTAGCCGAAGATTTGAAAGAAATATTTGAGAATAAAAGCCTCATTTAACTCCGTGTTATTCGTACCGGAAGTTGACGAAATCGAACTAAAATGATAGAAAAGTATACGTATCGTAGTAACAATTCACGGCCAAAAAAGGATTTTCAGAAACTTCATACAATTTTTAAATTTTTCACGAAATAAAAAACACTGTTGCCGATGTCGTTATGGAGATGTTCAAATCAGTACGTCCACCATATTGGACGCGTAAATGCGGCAACGCAGCACTTGAATAGCGACGACTAACAACGTAATATGCGTTACCGTTGATGATAGACAGTCACATTTTCATTGAAGTATTCAAATTTAAATATTAAATAGCGTATTAATTTGATGCAAAATCGTAAATTATTAATCAAAATTACATAATTTTTTCATTACTAATTATAAAATGCGAACATAAATGATTGAGCACTGACATTCCTACGTGAAAATTAACTTTAAAAAATAAATAGACGTGTGTGTGGATTTGACCTTACATACATCCTTAAAATTAATACAAACAAAATTACGTTTAAATATATTACGTAAACTTATTTTGAATTCACTAATTTTTTAGTTAAATATATCTAATTCTTTACAATGTATATTATAATTTGTACATGCATGTTACAAGAACACGTGATGGAAACCTCATTAAAATCTCAATATCTGAACGAACGGGCGGTGGGAAATAACGTTGTTTCATGATATGTAAAATATTTATACAAATATTATCTTATAATATTCCTTTATTTCCTTGTGTAAGCCCGGTAAGCTATATGTTTATTTCGATAAAATCATTCACATTCCGCCATTATGTTTAAGCTGCATTTATATATTTCGCGCCGTGAAACCTTCCTCGCTGCATTAAAATGATCTTTATTCAGGTCGGCTCTTTTATATCGTAATTATATGCTCCCGACCACCTACCACCCGTTCGGATTGTAGATTCAATTTTTATAATAATATATATTCCGGGTAATTCGAGATGCGCCAATTTGGGTTAAAATCCGGGCGTAATTTAACGGGCCCGTATTTAAACTGTGTGTTTTCGAGAATTGCGAGGTGGAGTAAGCTCCAAATCTTCTCCTTGAGAGGGTGAGGAGGCCTTTGCCCAGGCTTTGACTTCAACGGTCTGTTACTTTTTTTGCTTTATTATAAACGTACTTCTGTGTGCCAAGCTGATTGAAGCAATGTTTTCTCTTTATTCATTCCATTTGTCTTTATAATTATGTACAGTTACCTAATCATACCATAGTTAATAAGAGTATGTACGAGGGCTTTATAACTTTGTGCGCAATTCCTTAACTGTGTGGAAGTGTTCAGGCGCAGGATCAACAGCTATACAAACTTTACGAGACACATTTTAAACATTGCCACTTGCCGGACTGCTCAAGATTTATTGACAGAATAACTCAATAACTTTCCAGGGAATCGGTCCCAGGACCATAGGAAAACAGCCTTATAGGCTCGATACTGCGAGGTATTAATATAACAGACAGAATAGTCAGTATAACATTCACATTTAAGTCAATTCTTAATTTCCAATTTAAACACATGCTTATACTAAGAAAGCAATTTAATGAGTTATTTCTTAAAAAAAACGTTATTTTTAAAATTTATAAAATTTAATTAATTCAAAAATATTACACGTATAAATTAAAGAATAATTTGTTAAGTAACCTATTCAATTTTTTTTAAATTATTTTCTTTATATTGAATATATTAAATATGCTTAAGCATTGGATTAATTTAAATCATGGATTGTGTAACAAAATTATATTAGTAGTAAATTTATGTAAACCCGTTTTTAATATTATAACAACGACAATGCATCCACAGTACCAAGTAAAACGATGCGTGGTTTTTCTTATACTGATTATTTCAATATTTTAAACCGATCTCAATTTTAATTGGATGAATACCTATTAAATTTGGTCTCTACCTTCTGTAGTATTAAGATATAATGTTATTATCGTATAGATTCTTGTATTTTCTTTGTTTATTTTGTTATAGTCAAGGTCAGTTCTTATCGGCCGTGGTCACTAATTATCAAACTCGTCATACGGACGAATTACAAAACATTTTTGACATATTTATATAATTTTATGACGTTGTGTAACATTTTATTCATTATAAAGAAATGTGTTGTTTTGTTTCATCTTTTAATAATTATATTTATTTTATCGTTTTATAGAGATACCGCTGCCGATCCATTTGCATGGCGATTTTGTTTTTACAAAAATGTATGTTGGATATAAATTATAGTGGGTGGAAGCCCCACCGTTATTTTTATTGATTTTATATAAGAGTAATAAAAATATTTTATATTGCTCATTCAAATAATTATTTATTACAAGACTATCCGTATATATATAAGTGTTTTTCAGAAATCCCAACGAAATGTATTTATTACCTTATTAATTTATAGGGAATAAATTTTCCTCCCCAATTTCACCGCATTTAGAGATAAATTCTGATACGCAGAAACCTGAACACCGAATCTCATAATTATATCTTTCAATAACAGCGAAATTCCATGCAAGTTTCCATCGTAAGTTTGACCCCCTTCATAATTAATTAATAATCATTTTTATTTGAAAAAATACAAGCATTACAGTATTTTCACTAAACATTTTTTTTTAATATTCTTACTAATTAAACAAAAACATACTACTAAGGACAAATGAAATAAAATTTCTAACTAATCTTTAAAATTCAGAAATATATAAATTTGTTTGAAAATTGTATAAAAAGGATCAAAAAAATATGTCTACATGTCGACAACAACGCAGGAAATCATTTACAAGTTTAACTTCAGTGCTGAGTTTTCATGAAATTATTTCATAACGTCAAAATCAATTGTATAATCAATAATTAATAATATAATATAATTCTTCAAATATAATTAAAATAAGTGTTTAGTTGAAAAATCAAAATAACAGTCTCAATAATTACTTCTAATCACAAATTAAGCGAAATTAACAAAAACTATCGTAGACTACACGGAACAAAAGGGATACGTCGTATTTGTGGTGAATTGACGATGACGGTTTCTCTTCCCAGTTGATGCTGCCATTATGTCTGCGAACAACTAACTATCCACACGACGCTCCGCAAGATTTTGACAGTGACGTACAGTGACAATAGTTGTCCAATCTAGTTTCGACGTAATTCAATATATGGCGCTACGCATGGGCCGTCATATATATATATATATATGACGGAACGATACTCTATGAGAAATATGAACACATGAATAAATAAAGTTATTGAATTAAAATCTATCATTAATTTTAATCAATATATCTACTTCCTTTAATTTATTTACACCTGTATTACACTGAGACAGTGCGATGTAAACTATAGGTCCGATTGAAATGTTAGCACAGTTACTCCTGATGTCGCGATATAGACGCTCAATAAGAAGTTATTTGTGGAAAATTCTACTTAAGGGCGATGTAACTCCGCAATTTTACCCGTAAGACTTCGGGTAAAATAGCTTACATTGAATAAATTCAAAGCCAAATTTAATGTATGCAATGTAAAAACACGTCTGAAAATGAAAACTATATTTTTTGAAAACTGTATTTTTTTTTTCTTTAAAATTTATTATATCATTCTCTAGTTACTGGCTTTTAACCATAAGCCAGTAACTAGAGAACGAGATAAACTAAGCCTTGTATGATTAGTGAGTGATTGGTACTCGTATACTTTATATTTCTTTTTTCCGATTGAGGTGGAGATCCATGTCTTTAAGTCATTAGATGATAAGATTTAAATTCTTCGATTTAGTGGTTGACGGCGAATCGACTGGGCTTAAAATAAAGGTAACTTAACGTAAATTGCTTACAAACATTAATTAAAAAACATGTTTCTTTCGCCTCTTGTAGTTATAAAGTGCTCGTGCATAAAAGACATATTCAGAAGGTACAATATTATTGAATATAATAGTTTATGATAGCTATCATATTAAAATATTGCATCGAAATATTGTATAAACACAATGTATCAATAAGCGAACATTATCTTCGTAAGAAAACAAACGTCTCAACCCACGGGGGGCGAGTGTGTCGGACAGCTTAATGAGATGCAATCTGCGAATGATATTTATGCTACAGGTTGCAGATTATCATTGAATGAGAATATTAAATATTTTAAAAAGGGGAATAAGAATAGAATAAGAATAGATGGTATATTTTATTATGTCAAGCTCAACTTTTTTTCGAATGTATTATTTGTGTATCTCTACACTATTTGTATACCTACTAACATTTATCTACATCGATAAATGTTATCAACTTGTATTGCAATCATTGTTATACTTTTTTTTTTTTATAACCGAGGATCTAAAATAATTCTTAGTAGAGACTCAAAAACTATTCCAATTCTGTGATTTTTATTTTTACAAACATATAACGGAAAATAAAGAATATTTAAATAAAGAATAAAATACTACCCAATTCCAAATGCATTCGTCATCATCATCATCATCATCATTATTATCAGGCTATGTCAGTCCATTTCTAGGAGTCTCCCATGGCACGCCACTGAGCTGAATCTTCAGGTCTCCTCTTCCAACCCCTCCCCGCTGCCTTAGGTAAGGGCGCAAACATCTCTCACCTGTGATAAGCAGGCGACATCGTAATTGTGGCCCAAATGTTGCAGGTTTTACAACAGATGCTGGATTTGCTTATTTGTCTCAGCGAATTCGTGTCTGGAACCTTGACGACCCAGGACTTCTGGATCTGAAATTTTATAAACTAGTCAATATATTCAACGTATAAGAAATTCCACGAACATATAGAAAAATCCTTCTAAAAACATAGTAACAATCTAATAGGGTCTTTCAAATAAACTTTCTAGAAAATTCTAATAAACTTTGACTGGCAAAATTAAAATGTTCCGATTTTCAAATTCTTCGTTGAAAAAAAAAAAAACCAGATAAGTGACCGCTACAGGACGTTCGGCATGTGTAGAACATCGTCGTTATGTGTTTAGCTTATCATCTGTCACACGCAGGTTTCAGGAAACCTGTGTGTGCACCCAAGATGAATTATGTTACTAATGTTTTGCTTTATAAAAAATATTGACCACGATTATATTTAACTCCACAGTAATATACAATGTTATAAAATTTGAATAATTAAAAGACTTGAAGTATTTTATAAAATAGTCTGGCAGCGATATTACTCTGAAATATTTGCCTTTATTAAACTGTGCTACAGTAGTTGTAAAGGTCACATATATATTAAACAGGTCACTTGAAATCGTAGGTGGGTAATATCATATATAATATGTGTTTAACGTTTGAAGCATAGCATTGTGTTCTTTTATCAAATCTGTGTATTAAGTATCTTAAGACACTGTAAGATTGGATAAAAGTAAAATAAAGAGCATACGGTGCTGAAACACGCAGCATACCTAAATAATTGTCTTTTTTTGTAATTAAAGATAATAAACAAAAATAAACCGAGATTGGAACTACAATTGGCGAAATCCACCGTACTCCCCGGACCTTGCTCCAAAAGATTACCATTTTTTCCGGAATTTGGACAACTTCTTACAAGGAAAAAAAATTCAACTCTGATGCGGCAGTCCAAACCCCTTCCAAGAGTTTATTGATTCTCGCCTCCATGATTTTTTTAGCGAAGGGATTAATAAACTGCCTATGATATGTCAAAAGTGCATAGAAAACAATATATTTAACAAAAAAAAAATTGAATTTATATTCCTCCCGTACTAAACTCCAATTTCATATGGACATAATGCATATAAAAGTCCAAAATTATTCGTCGTCAAGTTTCCGCTAAGAATTATTTTCTGTCGATGAAAGAAACACTCGATACTTGCTTTAATTAACGTGCTAACACTTTTTTTAAAAAGCCATTTTCTTTTTAAAATCTCAAGTTAAAGTTACTTTGAAATTCTTTTAAATATCTATATTATTAAATTTATAAACTAAAATACAGTAACAACGTATATAAAATAATACGTATCATTCTCAAAGATATTTTTGATAGTAGGTATGCTTTAATTCTTGCAGCTGAATTATTGTCCAGTTCGCTCGATCGATTGAGCTGAAATTTTACATTTACCTTTGGATGCTGGTATAAAACAGTCGCTACCCGCTGTCTGTCGATCCCTGTATATGCTTAGATCTTTAAAATTACGCAACGAATTCTGATATGGTCTTTTTAAAGATAGTTAGTTCAAGAGGAAGGTTTTTATGTATAATACATGCATAATATAGTAGAGAAACACTAATAATTTTAGAGGTTTCATAAATAAACACTTTTTTTGAGCTTACATTACAAAGGCTGATTAAACTCTACGAGATAGACCAAAATAATGTACTACAGTAATGTACATCTTATAAAGATCTCTCAGGGATACCCACAATAACCATTTTAATCCTTTACTTTTTACGAGAAATAATGGATTATTTCACGTCAAAAGTAAATGATGATGACGAAGCGATTTTAAGGAATTCTGCATTAATCCTATCCAATTAAGAACCTTCAATACATCGTGCATTTAATATAAATCAATATGGCCGATAAATGATGTTTCTCTGTGATCCAAGGTTCATGAAAGTTTATATGCGTTATCCGATCACAGTAGGTAACTGTCGTCGTGAATAGGTAAAGAATAAACAGTACTGTACTAAGAAAAGACATTTCTTAATTTTTAACCAGCCATTTCGTGTTTTAAGTTTATTCTGTACCAAATATAATCCAAATCCGTATAGTGGCTTATCCGTGAGAGCGTAGCAAACAAATAGCCTTCGCATTTATAATATTGGTATGGATATATATGTATATACTATGTTTACACGTGTATAGTTTTACATTGCGTTTTGCTTTATTTTGAACAGACTTCAAAAAACTCAATTCGGCTGAATGTTTTGTTTGTTATGTTACGGGGTATTTTTGTCTGCTATAAACCAATTTTAATAGTTTTTTGTCTAAATATGAGTTGGGGCAAAATAAAAAAAAATCCTTTTTAAATTCAAACTTAATTTAATTCTATAACTTGCAGATTCAAAAATCTTTAGAAGAGGTTATAATTATTTTTCAAATTGATTTGAACTCCTTTAATTTTAATTAAATAAATTACACTTAAACTAAAACGAAAAAAAAAAACCACGTTAAAAACCAGCTTTTATTTAAATGCACCAAAACGAAAAAAATAAACTTACTACTTTACTCAATAATAATTGATCCGCCATGTTGGATTTAGAATGACGTCACCTCCCACGTAACACGTCACGCCATGCATTCTTAATTGTTACCCAAACTGAACGTGTATACAATTTTTCAGCTCAATCGGTTAAAGACAGCTGCTTCTAAATTGAGTTGCAAGATTTCGCTCGTACATACTTATATTGCAAGTTAAATAAAAGTTTTTAATAAGAGTATTTTTAATATTAAACATAAATTTATTTAATTACTAAAAATTAACACCTAAAGCTTTTATTATATATATATATTATATATTGGTCACAATTTTTTGTCTCTCCCCTTTACAGTTCTACTTTTAATTGTTTTTCTAAAATATTTTTATAGTGCTTTTACCTGTGCATATTTTTTTAAAATAAAATCAACCTGCCCCAATCCGGTTTTGGTAAACACAGGCGGCAGAATTACATCTCACCGATGGTCTGTCGCGATGTGTATTCGTAATTCTGAGGACGAGACGAATTAGGTATAATTTTACAAAATATTCCTACATCACTGAGCAAGAGAATAACTTTTAAACAGTGAAGTTGCTGCTGTTTTCAATCTACCGAACCTGTGGAACCAGCTTTCGCCGGCGGTTTTTCCGAACCGATGCGAATTGAGAACCTTCAAGAAAAGAGCGTACTCATTCCTTAAAGACCGGCAAAGCACGTTTAAGCCTCCCGGTGTTGCAGATGTCCTGGTGGAACCGGGAGGGGTAATTAGAATATTATATAATGTAGTGGAATTTTCAATTGTGTTAATTTATTCGACAATTTCAAACGACTTTGAACTAAATATATAATTCAGAAATAATTTAATAGAATCCTTTGAAAATTATAAGGTTTTGCCGATAAACTACTTCGTAATTAGTCACTTAAAGATATACCATCGATTCGCGTCAACGTACTGAAATCTCCAATTAGTTGCTGAGCAACGCGAAGGCGCCCGAAGACTGAGAATGCAACTGTTCGAGATTTTTCTTCTGCTATATTTATCCTCGAGACAGACAGTTTTAATATGGCGGGTGACTTTTATGTAATAGTACAATTATTATGTTTTCAATATAAATTGTATTTACTTCATTATGTAAAATTACAGGTTTATTAAAGTGAGTATAATTATTTGCGCTTTCAATAGTTTATTTTGGTATAATTTTACCTAAATAAAGTCAGTCCTACGTTCATTTGTGTTTTAAGGTCTTCGAATAAATACTTGCAAATATTTCAAGGGTTTAACTGTTGTAAATTCAATTAAACCTGGTATAGGACAATATACTCGCACGAGATTTTTCATTTCTCTGCATTAGCTCAAACATAGTTCACTTTAATTTATTTCTGAGAGTATAAACGTAGTGAATAGGAATACATAGATTTTTATGTATTTGGTAGGCGGACCGGCAAATGGGCTACCTGATGGTATGAACGCTGTCAGAAATAGTAACCATTCATCAAAGCGCCAGTGCGTCACCAACCTTGAGAACTAAGATGTTTTATCCCTAGAGCCCGTAGTTACACTGGCTCACTCGCCCTTCAGACCGGATCACAACAATATTACGTATCGCTGTTCGGCGACAGAATAACTGATGAGTGAGTGGTACCTACCCAGACGGGCTTCCACAAAGTCTTACCACCAAGTATTCAGAAAAAGCATTATTCAAGCAGTCTTATTCGGTAACTGCCCTGTGTCTACGTATATAACTTTAATTCAAAGTAAGTTTCTTATCGAATCTATCTATTGCACAGACATTAGCACAATCGCAATTGATTATCATTGTTATACCAAGTGTAATAGTTTTTGTATAACATTTTCGCTCAAAATTTCCCTTACCGATATTACACCTTGTATGTATATCGGTGACGACATTCGACTTTGATTGTTCATTTGTTTAAATTATTATTACTCTGTAACTTATTTTAAATTACTTTCATTATTTCCATGGTCACTGTTTCTGTTTTAAAGATTGTGATTAAAAACTAAATTCACACTTCCAGACTCCGGGCTGTTACTGTGAATTTTTCGTCTGAAAAACACAATGACTATGATTGAAACCAAATCTTGGGATCTGTTGCATTAAATCTATCCACTGGACCAACGAGGTAGACAAGAAAATAAATTATAAAACCATATAAGCACAAACTTCTATGATTTTGTTAGCAACTAGCTGTGCCCGCAACTTCGTGCTCGTTTGAATTTAACAAAAAAGTTACTGTTGTAGCCTTACGCCTCATTACATCAGCTATCTGCCAGTGAAAGTCCCGTCAAAATCGGTCGAGCCGTTCCAGAGATTAGCTGGCACAAACAATAAGACAGACAGACAAAAATTTAAAAATATGTTATTTTGGTATATGTGCCGTGTATTGCTAAATGCATATATTCATATGCTTTAAGTAAAAATTTATTTTAATATTACAAACAGACACTCAAATTTTATTATATGTATAGATTATATATGATAGTTATATTGTAAATACCGACTCGTTCTTCGAAAGTAGGAATATGTCGTTGTCAATCATAGAATTATCAATACTTGACAACTATTAGTGTTTAGATTGTAAATATTTATTCGACCGTATTGAACACGCGCCGTCCTTACACCGCCACAAGGTTATGCTACAATAAGCCAGAAAATTTAATTTAAGTGCAAACTCTCTGGGTTGAATACAACTCTGGACCTAAAGGGTTCAGGAAATACAGCGGCTATCTGTGCACTATGTGGCATGATAGTGTAAACACTGGCAATTCCCGGACTCCGGGAAGCTCTCCGAACTCCGGGAAAATCCACGAGACCAACGAGAAATATGAATGCATACATCTATATATATTTATAATATATATGTGTATGCGTTTATATGTATATATGTACATACATAATAAGTATGAAGTGTAATTATTTTGCTTTTAAATAAATATTGATTTGCAATAAATAAAATCTTTATCAACATTTGTAAACAACAACAATACATTATTTTTTATTATTAGTTTCTCTTACAATAGTATTCGTTCTAATTACGATAATTTCAACAACCGTTCTATAGCCTCATTAAAAATTGTAAGCTTGGTCTCTGCTGCAGTCATGGACTAGACGCTAATATATAATATTAAACGCATGTCGTGTCTAGAACATGGGAAATGTGATCATGTGTATTTTTCGACTGTCGTTTTGTTTTGTAGACCTTTCGAACATAAAAATAAAAAAATCCTCTAGTCCCTCACTGTTATAATCTGATGTTGTGTTCTTATGAGTATAATAAAGTTAGTACTGTGTTCGAAAATTTGTATTATAAGCGGAGCGGAAGAGGTAAATTAGAAGCTGAATGTTTATATGAAAGTTCGGCATTTCTAAAGATAGATATATGGGAATTGTTCTTTTTTATAGTTCGGTTTAAAGTTATAAGAGCGTTTAAAAAAATCATTACTTAAGAGGGTTTAATTGAGATAAAAGTAATAACAAATATTCATAATTTATCAAGTCATTAACGTGGATATTTATTTGGGAACCTGAAATATTATTATTAGATAAATATATTGCTACTCTGAATATTATAACAAATAAGGTCCTGAGTCAAACACCAGGTCGGGCCGATAAAAAGTTATTGGAGTTTTCTATGGAAACAAATTCAATAACATCATTATAACATCAAATTTTTAATCAGTATTCTCTTCGGTAACATCTTTTAATTTGTGGTCAAAGGCATGGCATGTTAAATTGCCGTGTTATTAGAGAGTGTGTTTGCTACCGCCTAGCATTTAAAGTTGACGTTAATTGATTAATGTGTGTTCCTTAATCACGCTGGCAAGATATTTGATATGGACGAAGGGGCCACCTGATGATAAGTTGTCACCATCGGCTGTAGACATTGTTGCTGTGAGAAACATTCCTCACATTGCCAATGCGCCGCCAACAATACGAAGGAAGATGTTATGTCTCCTGTTCCTGTAGTTACACTGGCACTACGATTGCTGTTTGCCGGTGGAATATCTGATGAGTGGGTGGTACCTAATCAGATGGGCTCGTACAAGGTCGTTAGTCAAAATATTAACTAATTTCTTCGCAAATAACGGTCTTGCCTCAAAACTAACAACTTCGTAAGACAAGCAAAACAATTAGCCTGTTTCGTGGGTAATCGTTGTGGCTTGAAAATCAAGCGAACCCAAATCTAGCGGTTACGCATGTTGTTTCTTACGTCGACTTTAAAAGTAGTTTTATTTTTTACTAGCGACCCGCCCCGGCTTCGCGCGGGTGCAATGCTAATACTAAATATACTACAGTATGTCTTCATGTATTATACAATGTTTTCAGACATTAGACAATACAAACCGATATATCCTTGCGTTTTAAATCTGTAATATTTTTGAAAATAATTCATTTAAATTACATGCTGTAAAGGGCCATAATATTGATCGATATTAAATGCACAATGTATTTGGGTACTTAGTTTCTCGTAAAAAGTAAAGGATAAAAAATGCTTATAGTGTATTTTCTCTAAGAGATAGGCATATACCATTCTGGACTTTTTTGAAGACCTTTATAAGGTGTACAATACTATAGTACAATATTTTGGTCTATCTCTTAGGGTTCAGCCAGCGTTTGCCATGTAAGCGCAAAAATATGTTTATTTACGACATCACTTTTGAAACCTCTAAAATTATCAGTGTTTCTCTACCTTCCTCTTGAATCAATCGATCTATTAAAAGAACCGCATCAAAATCCATTGTGCAATTTTAAAGATCTAAGCATACATAGGGACAGACAGCGGTAAACGACTTTGTTTTATACTATGTAATGAATCCGTTTATTTTTGATCCAGTGGATCTTTCTGAAGGTTTCTTCAGAAAGTTACCTGGCTATTTGTTACAATGGCGTGTATTCGTTTTGCCATATTTTGAATGTGTCAGTATGCTCAAAATGATAACACGAACGTATCAATTGGAATATTTTAAAAAATGTTGTGTGTGTTCCGGTTGGAAATACACTTATATATTCATAGTCTTGGTTTGACAATGTATTTTTTATACACAAAGAATGCCGGGTGGTTACAAGTCGTCATATATGTGATTGTATATCCATATAAATATTAATAAAGCACTCGCATTAATGTACACGTGATATGTTTGAAAGTTTGTTGCGGCAGATAATATTTACTCAAACCTTGCGTAGGTTTGAAACCAAAATTTGAGCTTGAAATTGCTGATGAATGATTTGAATGATGGCGCTTAACAAAGTTTGACTTCAATAGATAAAATAGTAAATGAACAGCCTGCGAATGATTCACAGATGCATACATTTCTCCAGCATACTACTTCTCCGTTTAAGGAGAAAGGAGAAAGGCACATATATGGCAGTTTTTCATTCAACGCATACATGTTACTTCAATAAACACAAATTAGATATATGAAAAATCAGCGGTGCTTGCCCGGGTTTGAAATGTTATTATGATTGTGATATTCTCACCATTAGGCCATCCGTACTCAATAAATAATTTACTTGATTTAAATATTTTATTTTAATACAATTTATATAAGGTTTTCAAGGTCATTTCTCTACGCTGCTCTAAAGCGTATTTTAGGATGAACATTAAACAAAAAAATACCCAAGACAATCAGGTTATTTGGATATTCTTCTTCGATATGTGAATTCATATATAGAAGAAAAAATACCCATCCTACAAAGATAGTCACTAAAAGATAAAAAAAAGTATTATTTCTGAATAATTTGATCAAAATAGCAATTTTTCTATTCTAAGACGAATTCCTGCCCTCTGGATATATATTATACTTTTATTACAAAGAGGTAATCTCTGATACACTATCAGCTTCTAAAATTTGTATATTTATGTATCTCATAACAATAATATTTTCTTTCTTAAGGAAATTGTTTCGTTTTTTTTTTTAAGAATGAAAATATTTGATTTTAATCATCATATATATCTTTAGTTACTTATATTACAAACTCCATAGACCGCATGTAATGTTTTTAACCGATAATTGAATAACGATGGCAAGTTTGCCCCAGTTATCATATATTAATTTAACCTTACCCTACATACGGCGTGGTGTGAGGAGTCTATACTGTGTCTATAGTATAAGCACACTTTAAACTTAGCGATGTTAACTATCCATTTTATGATTGGGTTTTAAAGGCGACTCTGTACAAAATATTGAGCAAAATAATAAAAGAGGCATGATCGCGAACAATCCGAATGTTATGTAAGAATATGTACAGTTACTATGCTAATCTTTAAAAACTCACTTCGTATTGCGCTCGTGAAATATTTAAATCCGACTCTTGGTGGAGGCTTCTTTGATGAATCTTTAAAATTATTTTTATTATTAATTATATATTCGTTTCTTCTTTTGTTTTCTTTTCACGAGATACTAGTTGGTCCAATGTTCAATGAAATGGTATATGGGAGCAAAATATTATTATAAATTATTGTTGCTTAGTAATTTTGACGAATGTGTGTATTTTAGTGAAATCTGTCTCATTTCAATCAAGGACGTTGTTCAGACACGAACGTATCGATCTTAAATATCCCTCGTCTCGTCTCGGATTAAGAGAAAAACACTTTTCTAGTGACTCTTTGTAATCGTGTGTCATTACCAAGAAATTAGCGAGTCCGTTCCCGATCACATAACCTAATTCTTTATAGAACCCATACATTTTATGTATAATTTTCTATTTTATTAAAATCTTTTTAATTTATTTTTTCACGCTTGACTCGGTATGTTAGTAACTGTCATTCGATAATGAATCGATCCACTGAAAAACAATAATGAATGGATTCGATATTTCGATAATGAACAAATCGTTAGGCAGGTACCATGTAAATGACATTGGTTGCCGCTAACAAACACTGATGTGAGTTAATGAGTCACCGTATTGAACCTTGCCCGCGGCTCTCAATCACAGATCCACGGATCACTGCAGTTCCACGAAGACACTTCATGCTTCAAAAGCAAATGTTACAGTCGTGTTTGGATGGAAACTTCATAAAGCGAAATAATACAATTCTGATGCATTTTATTTAAAATCAAAATATTCCTTGAAGTGTATAATATCTTTTCATCTCCTTTTTCCCAACATGAATTCAAAAAGCACATGTTTGAATTATGTTCCTGCTAAATATAATGTAAGTGTCCCGGCTCAAAGATATTAAGAACCACTGGCAGCGACTATATAAATACCGTAGCATCTACAGATAAAGCATTGTTTTGTGCGAGCCCTCCTGGGTAGGTACCACCAAAAAGAATCGAATGTAAATAATTGATTTATCTGTGTACTTTATGGTACCGTCTTTATTACACCAAATCGGTTGAGTTGATTAAAAGTTATAACGACTCAAGTTGACGTTGCTTAGCTATTTTAGGTATGTACCTATCTGAGTACATACATATCTGAGTAATTACTATTACTAAAAATCACTGAAAGCGAAATTCCAACGGGATCGGATAGAATGCCTTATTTTCCTTACGTCCTATTTATAATCAGGCTGTTCAGACTTAGAAGTTTTTATTTTACTAATAATTTCTGGACGCGTCTTTGCCCGCGCGTGGGGAGCACACAGGAGCAGGTGTTACGTACTCTTTTTAGCGTGATAATGTGTATGCAAAATTTAAAGTAAGCAGGACTTTAAACCTCCAGAAGGTTTTTTATTTTACCTACCACATGGATTGGAAATTTAAAGCTGAAATATTAAGTGTGGACGGCTACAGTTTCCTGGTTGAGTGTGTCCAGATACCTGCTGGTGCTACTCCAAGGATGGCATGCCTGTTCCCTTAAATATTTGCATTATCCTCGTGTAACTGGAGGTGATGTACCCACTTTTTTTTCGATCATGGCGCTTATATATTAATTTTAAATAAGATAAATTATTCTGATTTACATACATTGATTTTTTCAAACGTTTTTTTATCCCAAGTGACCCACGCTGAGTCTAGCTGGCATAATTTTTGGTTCTAGAATGAACTGAAGAACTGTAACTAAATTAATTAATTTTAAAGTTACAAAATAAAATTAAGATCTATATTTGTATTAACAATATTTATAACGCACCATTTTAATTAGTTGCTTAAATTAAATAGTTATATAAAAAAAACTCAATTCTTCTTCCTCAATCCCCAGTATAAATGTGACTAGTGTTGAGTTTGTTAAAACGTGAACAACGTGTATTTTCGCCTTTATAATATTTGTTAGGACCTGTTGACGGTTAGTCATTTTATGATTATTTACATATAATCAATATCGAAAAAAATAGCCAGGAGGCGGTCGTTTCATTACCAAAGTGTACTGGAAATCAAACATGAACTCACTCACTATTTGTATTTTACAAACAAGCAATCTTTAAATGGTCTTTTTTTTATTTATTTATTTATTTATTTTGTTAGCTCTCTGGGATCCTGTTGTAATAGCGTATACGTTGACCCATAAAAAAATTAGTGACCCAATGCAGTCGAGTAACAGAAGTTTGTGTTTCGATTTTTTCACAAAATCGTTAATATCTTCCTTAACATAAAATATTTAGCACAGGCAAACCATGGGATACAGCTAGTTACTCAATAAGAGGCACGTCCAGATACGTCTGATTAATACTGAATTTCAGGTTCATGGGTGTCTTATATTTCGGTCAGTGATTGCTTAGTATCTGATATCACAACGGCTCTCGTTCCGGCCTACGCTCGAGGCGAATTATGTCGAAATTCCATTTACACATGTTTTTTCATTAGGCGTTTGTTTGTACAAACCTGTTTGTTTTTTTTTTTGTTGTAAATATTGCTGCATTGTTCTATTTTTAAATTAACTTATCGCACTAAGTTAGCCTTCCTGCTATGAGGGTTATTAAAGTTCTATGGTTTTTATGAAATAGTAGCGACTGAAGACACTTGACTGTTAACCGATGATTGCGGGTTTGAAGCCACTGTATTAATTAGTCATTCATGCAGGATTCAATCATCATTAATTCATCCTTCACTTATCATTAATTCATCATCTCGTGTTGGATGGTGACTGAAAACATTGCGTCGAAACTTGCATGTGTCGGATAATCTGCCACATGTGTATCCATCATTGCGAACCGAAGCGGATTTCTAGTATAAACCCCAAATTATTTCGACAAGAAGAGAATAGCCCTTAGCTAGGTTTCTTCAGTCGCAGTCATAAAACAAGTTCACAATCAATTCTGTTCTCCCGTGTAGCTTAAGGTAGTGTGTGCACGGCTACTTGCAAATAAAGTTCCGCTGTCCACGATTTAATGATTTCGCTGTTGGCACATGTGTGTCGCTAAACATATCTACCAGAGTACAGCGTTTGAATTTCCTTTGTGCTCGTCAAAAATCGACTGTCAAACTTGAGCGAAACTCTTATCTGACTCCGTTCTTTGCTACGCGAATTTTTTTTTCCGTGCCCTACCTAGTCCGTCATAACATTTTCCTACATAAATATATAGTTAAGCCGCCCTTGCTACTATTTAGGCTTTGAATACGACAATATCATAAACTGGGTGATGAGTTTTAATATTACAGAATATAACAATGATCATATTGTAATCATAGTGAATGTTTTTTTGAAAATGTTATCGTGATTATCTCCCTTAGCATAATAATTGACTAGCGGAGAATTCCTTGATGTAGTTACTTCAGTTTTTATTAAGCGTAAACTAATTGTAAATATTTCTTTCAAATGACAAAGATTCTAGAATAATAGAGAAAACACGACATTAAATAACGTTATTACCGTGTCCAGTGCGGTTATTGCACATACATTCCATATTGAACTCGACTTTTATTGCTTAATAGTATTACGTTATATTTATCAATTGCGGCACGTGTAACAAGCTCCAACGGATATGTAGCATATTTGTTTTATCCGCATACTATACATTGCTGTTTATATATAGCCTAACAAGCATATTTAGCAAATATATGCGTAATCGTTTGCTGAGCGTTGAAGAGAGTCGTTGTTTGTCGGTCAGGTTCACGGTCATGCTGTCGTGCACTTGTAGATGGCGCTCGCTTCTCAAGAACGTAGTAGCGTTTTAGTGAAAAAGTGAATTTCTCGTCGTAATTTTGGTTGTATTTTGTACATTTCGCTGTGTGTGTGTCACGTATACATCTTAGTTTTGTTCATGTTGTTATAGCTTACATAAGTCTTTATTAGCACTATCGACCTTCGAGATTCTATTAACTACGAATTAGTATTATTGTGAGGTGAACATCTCCAACCTTATCATCGATAATTGCCGTTAGATAGGGTTACACTACTTAAATTGGTAGTACTTTACCATAGTCAAACAAAACAGTAATGGTCTTATTTATATATTATTTCAAGAGAGACGCGAAAATTGAAGGCTCGAAATAAATCTGTGGGTCGTGAGGTGGGCAGTAAATGATGTTTTTTAAATGATGTATGTATTAGTCAACCTTATGAAGCAAATTTATTTGCTAAACGTCATATAAATTGTAAAATATAGATAAATTAAAAATATATATGACATTCTTAACGCAAGATAACAATCCAGTCCAAGTCCATGCACATAAATAAGATCATATAAAACATGTTTTTTTAAATAATAATTATAGTTATAGTTAAATGTTACGAAGGAATGTTACGTACCAAATTGGCTAACACTAAGACCGATTTGCTGATGAGGTTGGCATATCGAAAGGCTCGGTCAATATAATTTTAAAGGATGTTTTGGGCCTCAAGCGCGTCAAATCTCGACTGGCACCAAAAACATTGAATTTTTAGGAAAAAAGGCGTCGCGTTGAAATGTGTGAAACAATGCTTTCTGACTATCAGGACAAGATGGAACGCATGATCACTGGAGACGAGACTTATCGATCTATGCTTACGAACCCGAAATAACCGATCGATCGAGCGAATATCGTGCCAAAGGAGAGCCGAAATCAAAAAAATCGCGCCAAAGTCGCTCAAAAATCAAGGTCATATTGAGTGTTTTCTTCGATTATCGTGGTGTTGTGCATTATGAATTCCTTCCGCCAGGCCAAACAGTCAACAAGGAATATTATTTGAACGTTATGCGTCGTTTGCGTATCGCTATCCGCTTAAAAAGGCAGGAATTGTGGAAAGACAATTCTTGGTTTTTACACCAAGATAATGCACCATCCCATACTGCACTCATAATTCGTGATCATTTCGCCAAAACTCAACCCACATCGTTCCGCAACCACCGTATTCACCTGATCTGGCGCCGTGAGACTTCTGGCTGTTCAATAAGCTCAAAAGACCGCTCGGGGACACCGTTTTGATACGATAGAGGAGATTCAAGCCGCAGCGAAGACGCAACTGAAGGCTATCCCGGAAAGTGACTACAATCAGTGTTTCAAAGATTGGAAAATACGTTGGCATAAGTGCATTGCATCGGGAGGGGATTACTTTTAAGGGGATTAAATTGATTTGGAAGAATAAATAAAAAAAATTCAAAATATATACAATGTCACCTTATTTTTTGGACACAATATGTATTTTTATGAACTTGTGTGAAAGACATTTAGATATATATATATATCTATATGTCTTTCACACAAGTTATATATATATATATATATATATATATATATATGCGAGTTAATGAGATACCTAGGGAATGCTGTAATAGCGCGGTTGCAAGAGTACACTCTTGTTTCTATTCAAGGAACAGTTAATGTCTCACGGCTGGGTAAATTACTCCTCTACATTGGATTCCTACGTCTCCCTTAGAGTAGTCTTCTAATCTAAATATGATATATACTAATTCCGTTTAGTATATATATATTTAAATAACTATTACGTTTCTTATAAAACTCCCTCATGATAACTGTAAAAATGTTTTTAATACATGTACTTTTGGGAAAAAATACGCTTTTTTATCTTATGATATAAGTCTTATCAGTTACATTAAAGATGTATTTACATACGACATTAGAGGTTTTTTTACATAATTTTGTTTTACAATATAACTCTGGATGAGAAAAACAAAATAATCCCTTTGAAAAGGTTTTGTCTTAATCTTAAAGCCACGCTGTATTTAATATATACCGGTGGTGTCTTTGTACCAATCCCAATAGAGAGGTATACTACTCGCTATATGTACTATTGGCACAAGGATTATAACTGAGAGCGTATAGTTAGCGGAGATTTGTACAACGCCAGGGGGCAAAATTTCAGAAAATCTTAAATCTTAATTTGGTATATTGCAGTATTATTTATTTGAAAGAATATAAATTTTCTTAAAAGTCCATAATTTTGTCGTCGTTGTAGTGAAGACATTAGACACTACATAATAGTGTCTGTTGCGAACACGCAAATGATAGATCGGCTTACGTGAGGACCCCTTTTGTCCCTCACTCGGTTCTCGGACGCACGTCTAAAACAAATCTTATCATCGTGAAGGACCTTTGTATGAAGACTATGTAACAAAAGACAGTATAAGTTTTAATTTGGTTTCGTATAGTTGAATATAAATGTTGCAATTGTGTCTGGTTCGATATCGTGTAACCAGCTATTCGTTTTGTAATGTCATTATCGTGTTTTTCTAAAAATACATTCGTTTTTTTTTTAAATATGTTCTGGAAGAATATATCAAAAATACATTTTAATAATGGTGGATATGTTATTATTTATTCGGGATTGTAAATGAGGAGACGCCAATATAAGCAATGTACATAATATATATACAAGACGATACAGCGCGTTTCTGAGAAGGTTTTAATATATAATATCATATTTATATGACATATATATGGTACTTGTCCGTCCGCCGACCTATATCATAAAATAAAAAGTATAATGATACTTGCTACTTTCTACAAAAAAATCTTACATGAAGGGATAATCTTATGAGTTGATAGTCACCGCTGATGCTCTCAAGAAACTAGTGTGTCATAAAAAGACAATTGTGACTCAATCTTAAAATCTAATTTCATATCACTGAAAGAGAGGTCGGGTTTCGAGACTGAGGTCAAACGCCGGAATTCCATTTAAGGTTTCAAAATACACTCTCGACTTCGAAAGTAAAAAAGTGATGTACATTGTGTGATGTACACCTTTATAAATCTAGGCCCCTGTGAGTCGAAATTAAAGAGGAGGATCAATGAACTAACTGTTTGACTAACGGCAGGACTTTGAAACCTACTCTGGGTTTGCAAGAGCTGATGTTATAAGTACCTGCATTTAACTATGATTATTCTGTAGAGCCCACAGTAATTCAGTTTGAAAGGTAGGCTAATCTGTAGAAACAAAGGTAACGGGTAAAAGCCCATTTTTTAGTTTAGTTAATAAATTTATATTATTTTGAATATGGCTTTTTTGTTAATAAATGTCTATATAACTTTTTAGTGTTCTAGATGTCACCCGGTATTTATATGTTAAAAATTAATCAGTTTGGAAATATTCGATATCAAATAAAACGTTCGCCATTCAAAATTATCAAATACTATAAGAAACTGCAGCTTTACATGCACAAACATTATTCAAGTTAACGAAAAGTTAAATTATAATGAGTTTTATATTCCTTACTTAGGAAATAATTGATTCCCCGTTGAAACTTCCTCCCCTATTTTCACACACTTGAGGATTGAATTCTGTGTTATAAAAACTCAAAATATCTCCATAGCGAATTTCACCTAAAGCAGTTAAACAGTTTAAGCGTGAAGTGGTAACCGACAGAATTGCTTTCGCATTTATAATCAAATTCACTGTGGCGGCTTCGCTTCCCCTTTTGCGGTTATCCAGCGGCTTATAAAAAAGTACACCATGTCCATCGTTGAGGTTCAAGCTCGCTTCATCATTCAGGTTTATAAAATTCGATTCAGTGGTTTCGCCGTGGAAGTATTATTATGAAGTAAGTAAGATTGGCGAATTCATGCAAACATACTGAATGAATGAGGTTCAAAATAAGCTTATACAAATAGTTTATTATGTTTTTCGCGCCATTACTGTTAGTTAAATACGATTTTCGACGATTTTCGCGGCTGTTTTGATTCCTCGCTGGGTGTGTGATGTTTTGGGGGGCGTGTCGTGTGGGCGGTACCTTTGCGATGTCTTACCGTTTCTTTCTCTTCATATACTTACCTTACTTACTTATGTACTTGCCTGTGACGTACAGCACGATTCGGGAATAGAAGCAAATAAGTAATCACACCTGCAGCCAATTTTAGGGTCAATTAAAATTAAACTATTTAATCAAGTCTTAGTTTATTTATCATTCATTTTGTATCAATAACATTCGACTAGATGGTTATAAAGCATATAACGGTGTGGATTTATATAATTTTGTCTACAGACGTGGACAACTAAATACATATAACTCCTTTTACATTCAAACTTTCAATAAGCACCAGTATCTTGATGATCGTTTCTTTAAATAATGGGATCTAAATGATAGTCCTGAAAATTACTTTCCGTACGCGCATACGATTTGTGTGTCGTTGTGCGCTATAAAAATCTTGGACTGTAAACTAGAATGTTCTATACTCAATCATATTAAATTCATATTAACACACACACTAGCACAAGCATATATCTATATAATAATAACACCACACTTAATAATTAGATTATACTGACTTAAGGCGCCAACTGGTCTTGTACAGATCAGTCTCTTACAAATAATTACCGTAGGCATAATATATTAGTTTCCTTAAAAAAATCTTTAACCATTTCTGTGTGAGAAAACAATAATAAAGTTCTTATTATTTCATTCATACCGAATCAAAAACATCGTTTAATAATTTTATATTTTGTCATTTCATACGAAAGTCGTTGACACAGTTCGACTTACACAAATTTTCTAAATTTCCTTTGTTCATATTTCGATACTGACACACATTACATTCAAATAGTTTTCGATTATACATGTCACGTCTCTTGTTATTAATGTAAACAGGGCTGTAATTATATATCGTATTTAAAAAGTATCGGATATCCAAATAAACATAACATAATCAGCCTGTAAATTTTCCACTGCTGGGCTAAGGCCTCCTCTCCCGTTGAGGAGAAGGTATGGAGCATATTCCACCACGCTGCTCCAATGCGGGTTGGTGGAATACACATATGGCAGAATTTCGTTGAAATTAGACACATGCAGGTTTCCTCACGATGTTTTCCTTCACCGCCGAGCACGAGATGAATTATAAACACAAATTAAGCACATGAAAATTCAGTGGTGCCTGCCTGGGTTTGAACCCGAAATCATCGGTTAAGATGCACGCTTTCTAACCACTGGGCCATCTCGGCTCTTTAATCAAGACTGAGCGTCTTGATTAAAATAATCAAAGTTCAATGTTGATGAATACTGCACGTGTTTTTTTTTCTTAATTCATTTCAAGTGGCGAGCAATAGCACGACCTGATGAATAAGGGAGAATGAAAGTGTACGTTCCTTGAGCCTCTAGTAATGAGATTTTTCTCACTCAGTTTTCAAATAAATATAACAGCAATACCATTTAAGTACAGCTGATTGTTGATTGACTCCTTGAACGGTAAAACTTTATAAAATAATTTCAACGACGAGCAACAAAAAAAAAATAGAAACATTTGAAGTTTATTAAAAATTAGTTGTCGTCCACAGCTACGCTAGAATAGACATTATGGCACTCACCTGTACCCCTAGTACGAGTTTCAATACTTCATGCGTTCATAACGTATCGACTTCTCGAAAACGTTTACGAAGTATTTGTATTCGGTAGTATGAGTTTGACATTACACGTTTGCGACAAAACCATGATAACCGTCGAGCTACTCGAAATAGACTACGCCACAATTTATATTTCCATCTCACTTACACGCGCTAAAAAAGGTGAGAAAAATATATTCGGCCATTTTTATTGTATTTGACATTTGTCGCAAAGTATTGTCTCTAAAATTTTGAAGGTTATATTATCGTATTTTACAATGTTTATTTTATTAAAAGAAATAAAAACTGTGAATGTATGCATGTGTAAGTGTTTTAGTAGTGGTGAAAAAAGAAGAAATTACATTGAAACATGATTGGCTTAAAGATTAATTTATCGGAGTTTGAAATTATTATAAAATTCATCAAGAGGTATGTAAACATAAATTTATTATTACGCTTAATATACAATACGATCCGTAATAATTGTAAGGTCCGTAAATTTATAATAGAGATTAGAAACGTTTTAAAAACTTATAAATAGTGTATATTGTTTTTAATATAGAGGAATTTGAGTAAAACTGTAACTAACCTAACCTACAAGTATTGTAAATTTAATTTCCTTACAATTTTACGTTGATATACTTATATTTAAATTGTTGTTCTAATTTGTTTATAAAGTTTAATTTGAGACTAAGTGTCTTACTTCGCGTTTAATTGCGATGTGTCTTGTGTGTTAATTTAAACAAACATACATAGATTAATTTTATAGATAATATCCTCTTTTTTTGTGTGAAAAATTCCATAATAAATCAAACTTAACCAATTCAAACTTATGTTTAAATGATTATGTTATATTGATAATACCCAAGTGATGTTTGCTTTTCAGTATATTATAATAATATGCATATCTAATTATCATTAGATTTATATCTAATATTATTTTTTATTATCTAATATTTCTATTATTCGATTATAATTATTCTATTATCGTGATTATTTTATGTTTGTGAATTTTTTAATAAAAAAATATTGTTTGTGATTATAGTTCCAAAGAAGAAATACAAACCTAGACACTACTACAAATACATCCATGCTGTATTTTCCAGTTTGATGCTACATCTATAACTTCAAGAACCTTTGTAAAAATATAGTTTAATATATTTAAAACAAATAATAATTATTTCATAACTAGTGTTTTATTTTTCCTAAAATATAATTATATGTACTACATATGTACATGAACTAGTACGAATTATTTATAATTACTAACTAGTTATAATAGAAGCTGCCTCATACTGTTTGATTAATCCATGGATAATGAAATATATTTTGAACGAGGAAAAAAGACACTTTCAAACTTACATACCAAAATAAAAAGAATCATTGAAGATTACATGAGAGATAAACACCTAAAAAGGCATTAATTTCATCACGATGACAGATTATAATCTTGTTAATCAAAAATTTATGCGAAAATTTGATCACATTTTTATCTTTACACGGTATCCCCGTTAACGAAGCTGGTCAAAGCTGTCGATCAATATTATACGCGCAATATAATTTTGCCGGATTGCAGTTAGGTATGTAAAAATAATATTGGCGCATGCAAAGAAAAAGATGATCGATGGTGACCACGTCGGCTAATCTCAAAGAGATTTCTCAAGATTTTATACAGGATATATTATAGCGCACAAATGTTGGCGTGGTGCACGCAGGTGCATTTTCTGGTAGCTCATTCTCATAATTCGATGGGATGAGAAATCTAATTCGACCGAAAACAGTTCAGACGCAGGTCTAGCCTTTTTACGTGCTTTTCGAGGCACGGTTGTGTACCAACTCCTAGCCTCCGGGCTACTAGTAATTTTTTTTTTCGACTGATAATCTCAATAACTTCTTATAGCCAGGTCTGAGGTTTGAACCCTGGACCAACGAGCCACTAGACAAACGAGTCGAGTCGTAATATACTTCGACACGTGTATATAAATCATTTTTGGCTTAAGCTTATCGTTTATTTTTTTTAATAAAGATAACATATTTCGTTGAAAAAACTTTATTAAATATTCCAACATCCTGATTTATAAAAAAGCTGAAAAGATTTTTACTAAACCCGTACTAATGTTTAAGTATATATTTATCTCCACGGATCAATAAGGTGACAATCGAATTTATTATTTAAACTCCGTAATTTAGGCTGAATTTATTTCTCATTGTAATGGTTTCTTAGTTTTTCAAATGCATCTCTTACTTATATATCTATCTATCTATATATCTATCTATCTATCACGGCACTGTTCCCATCAATAAGCTATATTAAAAAATATATAAAATACTATATAGTCAATATCTGTTCAGAAGCCTAATGTGAAAGTTCTATATCCAACAGACTTATCCAGACGACACAAACAAAACGCAGACGAATACATAAAATCCGTAGAAATTTACTTATTCTAATTTAAATTTGACATTACACTGATTTGCTCTAATTGTGTGACTATACGATGTCAAGCTAATGCCCTATGTAGAAAAAATATTTTTATTCAATGTTTAAAATCACTTTAATTTATTAAAAAGTATTTTTTAAATTTTCAATTACACAACAAAAATATTACTTTCGACAAATACTAAATTAAATAGTTTTAAAAGTGAATAGAAATACCGAAATTATGACTTTAAATTCTTACTCAGAATGTTAAGGGATGAAACTGCAGCATAGCTAACGAAACTTTATACCACAGATTATTCGAGCCATGCCACGCCATAAGCTCAATCATCTAATTACTTAAAACACTTTGATTAGACTGTCTTTGATATGGCGTAAATTATATTCATCTACAAATATTCCCATTTATATAACTCCGCACGGGCGCAATTCATCAATCAAATTTCCATAACACAAGTCCATTAGCTACTTACATTGGGATCAGAGTAATGTATGTGATGTTGTCCAATATTTATTTCTTTATTTATTTATAACTATTATTATAAATTCGAAAATGAGTTGATTGGTTTGTCCGTCTTCCACGGTAACGGATCGACTTATTAAAGTAAAAGAGTACGAGTACGAACATTATACGGAAGTTAAGCTTATAAAATACAATCTTATTGAATCTATATTTATATTATAAATGTTAAAGTTAAACTGTCTATCTATAAATTTATTTATCAAATATATTGAACCTGTTTCTACAATTACACCAATAGTCATATTAGAGCGGCGGTGAGGTTACCAGAGTTATCAATTAACTGTTATCTATGAAGCAAAGTCTCAAGCCCCAAGATCGTTTTTCCGTACTTATAAAGATTAATGTTACTTTTGCTAGCCGCTATCTTTCTACCACAAATGTTACAATAATAGAAATAATAATATGTATTCATTACGTATGTATATGTTTCATTTCTCCGTTTGTCAATGATGTGGAATATCTCTTCTCTCGCTGGGGTTTTCGTAAGCTGGGCAATGATTTCGTTATAAAGCGCTATTTGATTTGTGCAACGAGCGCACGTGCTGCTAGAGCTCTCTGACTCATGATATTAATTAAGTGAGATTATAATGTTCATGTTGCTTATTACTAAGGTGGAATGTCAGATGTTACATATGCGAGTACATAATATGCGACTATTATATATACTATACATACACGATTCTACCAGCGTCCTTTGTGGTCATTTTATTTCGGTTGTTTTGAAGTAAGTTCCTAGCTGTTATACATTTTTGGGGAGACAAGTTTCATAACGTGTTTGTTTTAAAGGCATTTTTGTAGAAAAAAATTCAAAAAAATATTGAAATAATATATTTTTCCGTCAATAATTATTGTTTTAATATTGACCAATAACCAGTGTTTATTCGTTTTTATAAATCACAAGAAAAAAATAGATCTTAATTGATGCTTTTTTTTAAAAAAAATTTGAAGTTGCAATTCTGACTTATTTTGAAAAAAATTAATAAAAGTGATAACTGTGATAACTATATTATAGTGACTATACTATGTGATAATTATATTATATAATTATACACGCATATGTTTTTTTTTTCATTTTTTTCAACGTTCTGTAGTAATTACTGTTTAAATGAAGTGTTAGACCTAAGTTAATAAAAACAAAAAAATGAAATTGTCTAATTGACTATTAATATCAAACCAATGCTAGCTTATTAATAACGACTCGTTAACAAATCTGCAATCTATAAGCAAATAGCTTTTTTTTAAATATAGTAACCGATCATCAGAGTGTTACATGACTTAATCCTGCCTCATCCTTGTACAATCAGACTACATCAATAACATCACACTCACCCGCAAGAGGTGACTTGTTTCCCCGAATCTCATTTAAAGCCAACTTGTTAAATTTCCTTCAGTGTCTTTGTTTTCTGACCATTTAAATCCAGGTATCTTCAAAACAATAGTAAATATCATCGTGTAGACTTCACCGTAAGCCTATAAATTGACAGTGAAATAAAAATATTTATTATTCTGTTTCAAATTATCTGACATCAGATATATCCGGTTGCGATCATATATTTAACGAGCAACTGTGATGTATATATATATATATATATATATATATATATCCTTTAAGAAAACCATTGTTTAAAATAAATGCGGACGGAAGAAGTTTTTACTTTTATAATTGTTGTTATGTATATTTAGACTCATAATAGAGTCGTTGTATATTAAATCTTAAAATTTAATTTGGGTATAATTGGTTCCATGGCAAACCAGCCAGATTTGTTTTTAAAAATAAATGATTACAGCAACTTCTGTATGTCCATAATTTCATCATCTGTGTGAGTATTGAACTGAAAATATATAATACATATACAATCGTACATATACAATTCGTAGAATAATGTAATCAGCTTAAAATAAAAATGTTATTTATTCGCTGAAATAATTTAATTTAACTTTTGTAACTTGAGCATTATATTTTTTGTGAAAAAGAAATGTTCAAATTTAAGTGTATATTGTGCGAAAAGATAGGCTTGATCAATTTTAGTCTTTAAATCTGCTTCCATTAGGATCATTGTTATCTGCATCGCCTTGTTGCACTATTTTACAAAAATGATATCAGAAAGCGTTTAAATACACTATGACATAAAAATTAAACGTGTAACTGAAAATTCAATAAAAATTGTTACTAATCCCTTGCGTGATAAAGGTATGCTATAAAATGGTTATAGAATATCATACTTTGATAATGAAACAATTGCCTACTGACCATTTAAAATAACCAACTATTATGGTTAACAATAACTGCTAGGCAAAAACGTAATCAAAGTGTTTGTTTATTTTGTAACTATGAAGCTAATGTATAATATCCAAAAATGTAAACCAAATAATTAACATAGATATTTAATAACAGACTCGATGAAATATATTAAGAACGTTCATGAATAATCCGATTACACGACATAAAATTGTTATTAAAATCACATCCGAATTAAAAAAAAAATGTTAAAAAATAAGTTTAAATAATGTTATACAACATCGTATATAATAGAAAGAGACAGAGAGAAAAAGAAAGAGAGAGATAGATTGCCCGGGGAGAGCACAACGCTTTTACCTTACTTGACTATTTCTGTCAGTTCACTCTGCTTAAAGCCGCTATAAAAAACTTTGTTCCAAAACAACATAGACGAGTTACAAAGTATTTTAACATTTTCGTATTAAATGTTAACATAATTTAATGTAATTCAATACAAATTGTATTCAATTAAAAATAGATTTCTATAACTCGATAAGTAGTTAAATTGACACGTCTACTCTTCAAAATCCGCTCCGACTTCAAGCTAAAAAACCAGGACTTTGCAAATTATTCCATGTCCATAGCAATTATAAAACATCGGTCATTGTGTGTGAAATAAACGATTACTGAGATGGATTACATAACTTTACCCACACTCATTAGTAAGCTATTACAGCAACACATAGCGTCCACAAGCGTCAATCTGAAAATATACGCTTTATTACCTCAATTATGTATTCAAGGTTGTCTAGACTATATCACTGTATCTCTTACCTGAATTTCAAGTTGCCTTAAAATAACATACGATATATATTTTTTCATATATGTAATACGTAAAAGCTCCGTCTACATATATATAATATTGTTATAAATTGCGTAAATCATAGCCGTTTTTCAAATTAATATTATTTTAAGTAAGTGCTAGACTTAATATATAACGTATGTTCAAAACCTGTGTTCCTTTAAAGTCAGTTGTCGTTTAAGTAAGCGATGTTCGAATAGTGAAGATGTATAAGGGTTGTTAAGGGCAGGTCAGTGACGGCTCGTGTGTTAGCTCAGCGCGTTGGCGGCAGTTAGCAGAGAGAGGCCGAGACGCGCGGAGCGGTCGCGTGATCATGGCGCGCGAATATCCGCGCGTTCATGAGTTTTATCTCCAACTACACGATTTGCAAACACCACCTCCACATTATCACTACCCGTATGAAATACAGTAAGTTATACGTATTATCGACAATATTCGTTTGTAACTACTTATGTTTATGTTTTTCTGTTACAAACCGCGAAAGTTTTAAATATTTTTCGATTGTGCATTATAAACAGTTTTAAATATGCTGCCATTTTTATTCGGTGTTGATGAAAGAATAATAAAAAGTTCTTAACTGCGAAATTATGCTAAAATATTGACAAAAGTTAGCGCAGACAAATTACTTTTAAATATATTTTAGCTATGTGTACATAAAGTTACGGTAAAATATGAATTTAGTGATGGATATAGGTATTGTTTTCTGTGGCGTGTTGAATGTTGATTCTGCAATTACAAGAAGGTATGTCTCCCAAGATAGACGCAACAAGTACGAAGGGACCGTAAAGTGATAAAGTGTGAACGAAGCCTAACATTAATAAGCCTCTTTCAGCTTATTCGATTAGTGTTTCTATTACTTTTTATACTTCGACTTCGAGACGTATAAGCCTTATTTAAAATAGATTCAAATTTTTACATGTGAAAAATTGCGTTGTTGGTAGCAACAGTATTGCGAACTGATTTAACTTAAATTCATAGTATGCGTGGGTGTTGTCAATCAACTGATGAAGTTTGGACACATAGTTTCCAGTTACGACATAAGATAATTGTCCAAATTTTATTTATTTTAGTATATTAGAGTTTTAAAAATATTTTATTAAAAATTTTGAAAATAGTTTAAAAGATGTCCAGAGTACGTAAATCGTAAACAAATAATATAGCGCAAACCTCATGCACATGGTTGTACATGTGGCTGAATATCATCCGACGCATGCCGGTATTTTTCACGGTGTTATCCGTCGCCATAAAACGTGAGATGAATAATTACATAACCAAATTATCCGCATGCGAACTTGCTAGTCAGGCTTTGAATCCACACCGTCTGTTAAAATTCATCTTTTCTAAGAACACGTGAAATACTTACGGTTGAATTTTTAAATTTAAATTAAACAATTAAAATAAAAGGGATTAAATATTTCCCATCACGAAAACTTTTATTTTACGTAAACACTTGTATCCACGAACGTGTTATTAATTTCGTAAGTGTAAACAACTGACGTAGTCCTTGCTCGAAGTTACTCAATTCTTTAAAAGAACTTTTGAAAGTTTTTAAACTTGGATATTTTCTAGGTGTTATTTGGCTCGTTTCTTTCACCTGGTATGATTCTAACTTCGATGAAATTTTGTTTGTGTTACTGTGTTCGAGTATACAGTCCAAGTTAGTCGTTGTAACTTAACGTTAAGTTAGCATTGTAAGCAATTTGTACGCAATGGTACCTACCTTTTATAATTCTGCATAAAATCTTTAGGATTCTGTAATAAAGTTGCAACTGACCTCATTTATAAAATTCAATTTCCCTATTTAGTATTCGATATTGTTTTATTGTAAAGGTTCAGTGCGTGGAACACTGATCTTAATCAATACTTCTGTATCTAGAATAGTTGACAAAGATAATTTTTTTAAACTCGAATAGAAAGAACCTAGAATGACTGAATAGATACAATGTGATCTCGGAATCTTTCGCCTAACAAAGTAAATATCTATCCGTCGGTACAGTTTTCTGAATAATAACACTTTAGTACGTGATCATATTTCCGATTTTATAGTCGTTTTGTATAACAACGTTGGGCTTTACGAGAGTTTATTATTTGAAGATTTTAACTTAATTATCGATGGTATTCAATTATTCAATTCGAATTTTAATTATTTACTTGTGGAAATATTATATATAGTAACTACCTGAAATATGGACTTGTAGATACTATATTTATTTAATGTATTATCTTTATCTGCATCATGATAAAAACTCTCGCTCTAAACAATATGCAATCAACTCGGTGATAAGGCTTTGTGCAGGACAGTCGCAGTGGGTACCACATACTCATTAGTTATGCCACCGTTATACAGCAATAATTTATTATACTGTGTTTTGAATTCTAAGCGAGTCAGTGTAATTTTAATTCTCTTGTAAGGAATAGTTCATATTTCCTACAGCTTCAATATCTCTGAACCGGCTTGTGACCGCTTATAATCGGTTTATCAATATAACAATATGTTTCTAGTTGAGCAAATATTTTCATCAAAATTTTAGTCCAAATAAAAAGAAGAATTCAAATTTTAAACATATTTAAACATCTCTCTTTGCTACAGGTGAGAATGCTTTTAACAGATAATCTCGAATAATTTATTCGAGTAGTAATATAATACTACTCAAATCCGCTTTTAATGACAAACAATAATTTCCGACAAATCGTCAATATATAAATTGATTTTATTTTGCAAATTATTTATCATTTCAATTGGATGTTTCAATATAAATTCTAACCAACAAAATTTAATTAATTTCGGTACTCAGTTTAAGTGCTTACAATTTTATATTTAGTAGATTATATTAGGCGGGAACCAAACCACCGCGGACAATATTTATTTTGCAGTGGTATATAAAATTCACTTCGTTAGCCCCAAATGCAAATGATAAATGCATGCGTGTCATGTTACTATTCCTGCATATTTTCGAAGTGTCGATAGAAGCATCCTGAGCGCGCTGTTTATAAGCTATACAATCATTTGAATATGGAACACGCCAAAGGACATACAGACCTCAATTAAAAAAAAGTAATGTACTCTAAGCGGGTGGCCCGATGTTGGTGTTTTTTTTTTTGAGTATTTGAGTCCCCGTAATGCTTCGATTGGACCCAGTAGGTGGCGCTGCGATCGGGAACTAAATAAAATTATTATTTCACCCGGACAAAATCGTGGAGGACCGCCAGTTTTATATACAGCAGCTCTTTTTCGCTGGTTTATGCGTATTAAGTCGATAATTGCATTGGTTTTCTAAAAGCAAGCTCAAATTGATTTTATAAATTGATGAGTAATTATAAGTGATTTGGTGATGAATAAATTGTACTTACTCATCGGTAAATTGCTGAAGAAACCCCATGAATCCTCTGAATATAAAAAAAATCAGACGACAATTTTTCTTTGTTTCGTAATGTTCAGGGCACATTTTTTCTGGATCCGCCTCGGATTTACTTTTAAACTTTTGTTTATATGTTAAGAAAAGTTAGTCACCGTGAGAACGGGGTACACAGTATATCGTTGGTGGAGTTATGTTCAAGTGCGTCTCGATAAATAACACCGAGTCTTTTGTTAGTCACGCCAACATCGTTGCTTTGTATTGTTCCGTTCTGATTTAAAGACCTGCGGTGTAATTGAAGCCACAAGGGACGTGACGTCTTTGACGTGGTAGACGATGCAACGCATAAGATGGCCGTGTGGTGACCTATTTACCTCAACAACAAATATTTAAAAAAACACATGTTTACCTTAGTTTCACTAATTAAATAACTATGTCTGTCTGTTGCGCTTTTACAGATAAACAACTGAACAGAGTTTGACGAAATTCCAAATCTCAGGATAATTAGAATATTGTCGGTCGCTGTAAATTTAAATGAAATCGCGTACCGAGTAGGAGGTGAGGGAGTGTGAGGGTCGCGCGGGTGAAATAATAATAGTAGTAGGTAGGAATAATATCATCCCGAACCTCATGGAGACGTTTCCTTTGTAATGCCTAGTTGAAAAACGGTACTTAACCAACATACATATAACTTGTACAAGGTGCAGCGTTTTGGATGTTTATAATATAATATTGCTCTCCGTAGTTTCATCCGCTTTCAATTCAATTTACGATTTGGCTGACGTGACGCGACAAGCTTGAATGTCATGTTCTTGTTTTAGATAAATGTATAGGATTTTAAGCACAACTCGAAGCAACAAACAAATGTTGTTATTATTTTTACAGAAGGTAAATATATTTTTTTTAACCAAATTTTTTAAAGGATTTCTCTTCTTATTTTAAAATTTCAACACCGAGAGGTACAGTTGACAATTTTTTCTTTAATTATGAAATCTTTTAGTTTTTCTTCGTATTTAAATGGGACTAAACGGAAACGTTCTGAACCAAAATAAAACCAAATCGATTCATGAAATGGAGAAGTTTGAGGTCTTATTTTGTAGTTGCACGATTTACTCTGGTTAAGTTTTGACATCGACCATCTATAGAAATGGGGTACTAAATAATTTTTTTTTGCATACGGTTCAAATTACTTTGTCGTAACATTTGATATAAATCAAAAATATATTCTTGGTTTTATAATTAATACGATATAATTTGGAAAAAATAAAGCCGCCTAAGGTAGATAACTTCTTGACCAGCTTTGTGTTAAACCTTTACGATCTTTCACGATACCAGTCTGCTCCTTATTTAAACTACTTGTGTTTCTAGTTTGGTTTCGTTTGTAATGATGAATATTCTCGCAATGCTCATGATGCCTAAATGATCTTATTTTTAGTGCATATGTTATATATTCAAAGTTATTTTGATTTCTGTATTAAAATGTCCAGTATATGTACACTTACTTAAGAGTAGCATCTTAAAAATTATTGCGACTTCATTTTGTACTTGGTTTTGAATGTTTGTATACAAAATTATTTTTGTAACATAAGTCTTTTTAAACATTTTCTATTATTTTTCGTTTATCTTGAAATTATATAGCTGTCGTCATTATAAAGATCAATCAAAGGAATAGTAGAAGTATTTGTTATAATGCTCATTTTAGTTATTTGACAAACCAACAGGTTACAAACATAACTTATTACATTAAGTAATATAACTGATATAAATCACTCGTAATAAAAAAACGAAAGGAAATAAGGCGATGTTAGCAGATTATTTTAATTTCGTTTTTATTAGCTATTTTCCACTAAGCTATCAATGTCAATATTATTTTATTTACATTGGCTACATTACCGAGGGAACCTTCGTTTTATTTTTCAGAATATAGTTTTTATATATTCTAATATTTTTACGTAATCGATGCGTGCAACGATGCATCCTCTCTGTTACCTAATATATCAGTGCGGGACGAGACGTACTACGCATGGACCTGTGACTTGTGTGTGTGTGTTTCTTCGCAAATACAGGGCACAGGGCGTGCTAGGTTTCCGCGTGGTATATTTATTAGTATCGCTATTGCCTGTTACACTAGCTATCCCTCCCAGCTTCGCAGGCGTAGAAAAACAATCTATTTATTACATCTGATATATTAGGTATATCGTATATAACTCGCTATGTATATGCGGACGCCATTAAAGCTTCCAATAGGCGTGGTATTTTTCGAAATCTTCATTAATACAATAACATTAACTCCCTCGGTGAAATTCGTATGAAAATCCTTTCAGTTGCTTTTTTTTGAGCGGATTTTTTTAATATCCATTATTGTCTGTTCAATCAATCATCTTGTAAAAATCCGTACCTACGCTTTGCAACCATTGTACGGAATAAAGTTTTCGATTTGTTTTATGGCGAATCCAGCAAAAACTGCAAATAATATTGACATTAAATTCGGTTGTGGTTTCAAAGAGGAAATATTTAGAGTTTTTTATGTGATATAGTTAATTAGCAACTTTGTGCGATCTACGAATGAAACATTGATATGTGAGTTTTGTTGATCGTTTTACAAAGGTTGCTTAAGGCGACACAGATTGTTTGAAACATTTTGAGTAAAAGCTCGATGCTCATTATAATTATTAGTACATTTGAAATATACTGGTGGTTCGCTATGGGTTCGGTGTGGTACCAGTGATAACTTACTTGCCATCCTTATTTATGGTTAGAATTTTCAATTGTAAGTGAAACAATTTGACTAACACGTACGACCGGCCTGTTTTTATGGTGAGTTAATTTTCTGCCACTAGATGAATTATTAAGGCGGTAAATGTTGATGGTACTGATGAAACCTTCGTTTGAAAGGGGGCGGGGTCTCTGACCAAAGGCAAATATCGCATGGCTAAATACACTCGCCAGATATACAAGTTAATACGATTTATTATTGAAGTTTTTATGTAATATTTCAGAACGACAATATTTCCTCTTGCGAGCAAAAGCGACTAAAGGCGTTGGTCCTGTACATTATTTTGTTCCGAGCGTACCGAATTTTCATCCTTTTGAATTATAATAATGAACGAATGGAACATTATTAATTATTTTTTTACGGGAATCTTCATACTTAGTTTTCTGTTTTTTGAAACTTTAGGTGCATTTCGAAACACAAACAGTACATCTCTACTGGTTTCCATGGAAATTCGTTTTAAAACTCGCTCGCTCACTCGATAACCTTATTAAAATGGGACGAAGCTTACTTCACGCGAGTAAACCTGCGAAAATGAACTTAAATATAAAAAAAACATTTATGTCATCATCATATATTCAGAAAAATAGAATATCCTTAATTTTAAATCAGAATCGGCAAAAAACAATATTTTACTACAAATTGCACGTCTTAAATATTTCTTGTATTTTTCTTGAAATCAAATATAAATACATCTCATATAGTAACTATACATTACATGTATATTTATAGGATAGGATTAGTTTGTTTACTAACTCGATTTAATAAAATGTCACAAAGCCTATATATGGTATTTAGGTAGCCGTAGATATGTGGGTTTGTTCGTCTTAACATGTACATGTATATGCATGTACATGTACATGTGTATGTAAAGTTCCCACTGCTGGGCCTCCTCTCCATTTGAAGAGATGGTTAGGAGCATATTCCATCACGCTGCTCCAATGCGGGTTGGTGGATTAAAATGTAGCAGAATTTAATTGAAATTAAACACATGCACGTAACCTCGCGATGTTTTCCTTCACCGCCGAGCACGAGATGAATTATAAACACAAATTAAACACATGAAAATTCAGTGGTGTTTGCCTGGGTTTGAACCCGCAATCAACGGTTAAGATGTACGCGTTTTAACCACTGGGACATCTCGGCTCTCATTTTTCTCATATATTCTCACTGTATTTGAAGAAGTTTCGCTGAATGATGGCGACGAAAACACACACTTGGTGCACAGTATTTTCATTTCATGTATTTTAGTTTTTTTTTTTTTTAATTTGATGTATTAGTATGAGAGTTACATATAACAGGATCACCTCCTGATCGAATTTTATCCTCAACGTAAACAAGCTAAAGTTAAGCTAGCTTTAGAGATATATCAGTGTAGGCGTTTATACGCAAACATCTACGTGCGCACTCTATTCTCTGTCTTCCATAATCCGATGGGTCTATAATCTGAGTCAACTGGACAGAGACAGAAGTTCGACCATGGCTTTAAGTGCTTTCCGTGAATCGGAAGTGATCTCATTTAGAAACTCATTTTATTGAGAATTTCTTCTTAAAAAACCTAAAACTATAATCCTCTACCTAAATCCTTAAAGGCTGGCAACGCACCTGCAAGCCCCTCGGTGTTGCAGATGTCCATGGGCGGTGGTAATCACTTTCCATCAGGTGAACCTCCTGCTCGTTTGCCCCCTATAACATAAAAAAAAATCTGTAACGTACATCAGCTATATACCTACAGCACTTACATAACAGGATACGGCCGACTTTGGAAAAAAAAGTCCCTTGCTTTTTGTACAACTGAAATGTGCACCTGCATTTATTATTTGATAAATGTTTGCCATCAACTTTCGGTGGGACTTCAAATTCCTTTTTTATTTAATTTATCATAAATAACAAATATTGGTCTGCTTCCTGTCTGAACGTGTGAACTTTCTTGAACTCAATATTTTATAATATTTCCATTGCTGTTTTATTTTATCCTTATTTTATTAAATCTACTTGTAGAAAATCGATAATACCATACGATTTAAATTTACCTCAAAGACAAAATGAATAGCTTACATGGCACCGAAATCGGCACCGTAAATGAAATTGAAAATCGTTTAAAAAAAGTAAAAAACTAGATATAAAATATGTTTTCATTTGATAAATGTTTTAAAAGATAAAATTTTGTTTACTAGATTCTATTGTCGTTAGAAACGAAAGTGTGTAAAGAATTTCTGAGCCACCATTTGGATAAAACTTGTTCAAAATTCAGGAACGAAATTTGTTCTACGTACAAATGAAATAAAAGCTCGTAATGACGAGATTTAATGAACTGAAAGTAAAAATCTTTGATTATATATTTTATTATAATAGACGTAGATAGTGCTTTCTGCTCACATTTTCGAAGACTTTAGATAAACGGATACTTGTGATATATTTTTTTAAACTTACTAAGGCCAGTCTGAAAATTTTATTGTGTATACCGTAGAGTAGACAGATGGTAATAGGATTAAAGCTTAGTCTTTGTGTTGTAGGATAAGTTGAAACAGTACATTCAATTATCACTTAGCGCTTACCCATGCGAACTTGTTTGCGCAGTTAAGCGCTCGTGACCGAACAAGAAAACTTTGCCTCGCATAATCCGAAAAGTCGATTGTGACTCGCATTTCAAGAGATTTTTGATGTAAAAGTTTTTCATTTTGATTGCAGGTACTGAAAACAGATAACACCTTACTCGTACTATGTAATCAAATCAATGAGTTGTGCGCTTTTCTGATTTACAGAGCAAAACCGATGGTTGCCTGCCACTACATTTGTTATTAAGAAAGATTATATGAATGTCGGAATTCATCGTATTTTTTGTACGAAATCGTTTATATTTATAACTGTTTCCATCGCTTTTGATTTACATTTTTCATTGTAGTAGATTTGAAATTTGTTAACTGATCTAGAACTGATACATTACTTGCAATCAGATCGAATGTTGTGGTAATTTTTTCAATCGAGATCAATTCGTGTTATTTTTACATTATGGAAATAGGTAAAATATTTAATGGACTGCCGAGTTTTAGGTTTACATGGCTAAAATGCGATTTATTTATTTTGCTTCAACCATTAAGAAACTCGTCCATGTCCAAATATCCGAACTGCCTTACACCGGATACTTTTGTAGAGGAAGAGAGAAATAGACAGTTTTAGTTCTACTCTACACTACTCTATCTAAGAGGTTGTTTCGCGAGGTCTAATAATTCCGCTCGCGTTTCTTGCTCATCTTCGATACATCAACTCGAGGAAACCCTTCCACCAAAAAACGAATATTGACAAAAGACAAAAGGATTTTCTATAAATTGCTCGTTGCAGTTTGTTGATGCTAAGAAAATCATGTTAAAACATTTTGACTTAAATCCTTTTTAGTTACGTTACGTTAAACCTATGCGCACTTCGTTGAACAAGAACTCGCCATCAATCAAAATCTTGGAATTAAAAACGCATGATCATGAGTTTTATTGAGTTAGTTTCTTTTTTAATAGGTTATATTCGCAGTGGTTATCCGTGCAGAGAATAAAAACATTACGTAGTGTGTGATAATACATCAATCAATCAATCAGCCTGAGGGGGATTTAATGGATATTCATGTGGTGGTCGCACATGACGCGTGTGAAAACTATAACTAGCATTGTTTTATAAACGAGTTTGTTTTAATCGTATAGTGACCAGCGGCTTGTGTATATCGATCTTGTTTCGCCGATAAGCTTCAACTACGACTGCTACTATTTCAGTCTTAAAACTCAGTTATCGTTCCGTTTCGCATTTATAAAAGGACTTACGTTACTTATTATGCTACTCGAGTGAAAAGGGATTAAAAGAATGAAACGAAAAAATACATTTTTCAAAGATATAAACGTGAACTTTTTTTTTATTGTATTTTATTTATTTATTATTTGGGATGTGTTGCATAATTACGAGATGAATTATAGAGATTCATATATTATAAATGTCATTGGTTACTACCTGTTTTGTTAATATTATATCTCGCCATCATCGTAATATGTCCTGCGTGACTGGCTGGTCTCCTTTGAGAACGGCTTCCGTGGCCGAAATCGGTCAGGAAGACATCATCATAATTATAAAATTAGAATAGCGGTAAAAAAATTGATATGTTGAATCTACATCTTGCAAAATTAAAGTAACATTGTGATAACGATAATGTTTTTTTAAAAATTAATATCCTACTTCAAAGTCAAAAATCATGTTATAAATTGCACGAAGAACCTTCTTCTGCAGTACAAAAATAGTATTAATATCGGTGGCATGACCAGCGTAGAATGCTATAAGACATTTATATGTGGAAATAACTAAAATACACGAGGCGAACCAAAGTCAAAAGTCTAATTTTTTTTACTGCGTAGGCTGCAGAGCTGTCTTTTTGCTAATCTAAATAGATTGGCAAATAGATTCCCCCATAAATATGTGGAGACCCCATTGGAGCTTAGAGGCTATTGTAATACCTAGGAACTCTGTTGTTTCTAAAACATCTAATGGTTCCCTAAATTATTAACACTTAACTTATGTATTTCAGAGAGACCATTGTTCACATTGAAAATTAAAGAAGTTGATACTTCTTATATATAATAAACACGAGATAGTATTGTTTGTATGATTCAGCAAACAATACTATCTCATGTTTTTTACCTAAAAGATGTGGCAGGTCATTTATATAAAAGAGGAAGAGAAAAGGACCAAGAATTGATCCTTGAGGGACCTCCATAGTAACTGGAGCCACGGGAGATCTCTTTCCATTTACATCAACCCTCTGAATCCGATTGCTCAGATACAAAATTAGAAGACTGAGTGCAATGTCTCTAAAGCCATGACGTAGCTTCCTGACCAAAGTTTCGTGTTGCACACAATCGAAGGCCTTAGATAAATCACAAAATATCGTTAAGGCATCCTGTGACTCCTCCCAAGCCTTGTAAATATTTTTAACGAGCTTAACACTGGCGTTAATTGTCGCGCGAATCCAAATTGTTTATTTTGTAGCAACTTGTTAATGTTAAAATGTAATAACATTTGATTTAGTAATATTTTTTCAAAGATCTTGTTAAGAGTTTTTAGTACAGAGATGGACCTATAATTGTTGGGGTTTGAAGTACTGACTTAAATATTGGGATCACCCTACTGTCTTTTGATAAGGTCAGGAAACACGCCACTAAGGGCACAATTCATGAACATAGTGACCAAGTAGGGTACGATTACATCAATGATGGAATTGACTACCTTAACATATATCCCCACAGATCGGCGGTTTCCTTATATCTAGTGATTTGAAGGAATTTATTATATCTTTTACATTCACTGTATTACACTCAGCAACGGTAGGGGAGGAGTTTAGTGAACTAGTAGTCGAATTTAGAATGTCAGCAAAACCATTTTCAAAAACAATTGCAACAACCCGATCTGAAGAAATTTAATAATTATCAATAGATAAGCTGAAGTCGGAGATGTTATTTTTAACTCTTCCTGTTTCGCAATGAATAATTTTCCAGGTCATTTTAATTTCATCTGGTGCGTCAATATTTTTTTATCTTACGTGCAATGACTTGGCTGTATGACATACACGATTGAATAGTTTAGAGTAGGCACTAATGTAGTTGATGAATGAAAAAGATGATCTTTCACTATAAAGTTCATACAATGTTCACCAAAATAAGCTTCAATAGCTTTTACTAATATAACTATATACACAGCAGCAATCGCAGTTGATTTTCTGATATAAATCGATGCATTACTTTATCCATTTCGTAATAAATCCCTATGTCGATCAAAAAAATTTTTTTTTTTATTTGTCTCCTATATATGACGGACTTATGCCCGAATTTACATAAAAATATGTAAACATCCAAACAGAACTTCCACCTTTTTTAAGCTGATTAAAAAATAATCAGACCAAATGATTCATAACATAGAACCTACGTAGTAACTCATATGATATTTGCTAAAATCTCAATATTCAAGTCACATTTATACAAAACGACAGTTTTACTCTTTGCACTGGCTAGCTTCCCATATCCACTCAACTCATATGCAATCTCATATGTAACTAGATAGTCACTATATATATATAAACGGCAATAAACTATTGATATTATCTTGATTCATAAATTACTTGTTTGTTGTAATTTAACTCGTTTACTTTTATTATTCAATCGTATCTTGCTATATCAATTAATTATTATTGAAAGGTCGTACATCCTACTGCTCGTTATATATCTGTACATATAATGTACGCATCGGTTGTATTTAATTATTGATACGGACTTGTAACATTTTATATCAAATTATTGTTCGCTTTTGACGAATTCAAATGCAGAACACGTTTTATGAGTTTAATAGTATAATATTTTATTTTACTTCATCTGTAAAAACAGTTCGAAGGTATAATATAATATTGTTATAATATATTATATATTTTTTTAAATATTGTATTTTATTAAAAACATAAAGCAATAAAATTTTCTCGATGGAATAAATCACGAATTGTTTTGTTTTATACTCGTATTTCTGTAGGTTATTGAGAAGAAAATAATGAACTACTGAATTATCTTTTTTTAAAGCCCCTATGTTTTATTTTTATTTATTATAAAAGCTTTCGGCGCGTACTGCATTTTTTTTTTCGCGAAAACCCAAGTGTCCTGTTTCATGTCACCCGTAGGTACATGAATTTTTTTCTTAAATCTGTCGCTGCGGCGTTGTTGAGATGAGAGGTATCATAGTCAAAAGAACTTTACCATATACTTGGGAGTAATTTTAAAATATGTGAATTCTACTTCTTACTAGTTAAATTTTATTGGAATATAGCTATAGTTTATATTTGGTTAAAGACATATAATTTATGTCCACCTACAACAAAACTACTGAATAAACTACAAAATATACCAACATTGTTTTATTTATGTGATTCATTGGATGTCATTGTTAATTGTAATGGATCGATCTTACCAATAAACGTTGCATGTTGTACGCTTTATATTGCTTTACCTCCATACGAAATTCAATTTGTTGACGATCGAAAGAGAGGAAAACAGAATGTACCTCTGTGACAGAAAAAGACAAAACAAGTGTTTAGTCTAAGTAATCAACACACGGCGTTAATCAGCAAGATTGAAACTATGTATTGACATATTGACACATATACGTATATAAACCGATGCATCCGGAAACCTTGAACATGAATCTTATGCATAATTACTATTATTAAATAATCATGCCGTAAATTATACGCGTCTCTTGAATCGCTATGGGGAATATGATATCATAATTGGATGTATGTATCTATATAGCGAATATTAAGCATTATAGTTAGTATTTCCGAATCGATACGACTTGGGAACGTTCAAGATAAGAGCGTACTCATTCCTTAAAGGCCGGCAACTCATCTGCAAGCCCCCCGGTGTTGCAGATGTCCATGGGCGGTGGTAATCACTTTCCACCAGGTGAGCCTCCTGCTCGTTTGCCACCTTCAACATAAAAAAAGAAAAAAATATATAATTACATGACAAGTTCGTAACTTACTAAAATGGTGGTTTAGTTTCTTAAATTATATACATATAAAAAATCTTAGTGAACAATTATTATCAGATCATGAGTTATTGTCAGTAGTAAATGAAAACACGAACAAATCATCTTTGTTGAAATAAGAAAAAAATATTTTGTTTACTTAAACGTGGAGAGAACATAACAATAAACAATTCTGATACTACTACGATTGAACAAATGTTAATTTATGTATGTATGTGTGCATCTATATCTGTATACAATTTTTTAATATTGAAATGAAAACTTGTCAACTTTTATAACTAGTTGACCGACGTATTCAGTAATGAACTAAAACTCAAAATTGATTGTATGATTATTTATATATCCATAATATATTACGAACAAATTTTTCACTTATTATAAATTTCAAGCGAGATTTGACAACTACACAGGACCTATTATAATGCACAGGTACGTAGTTATAGGGGAAACACTGGGCACTCTCTGATCCCTCACTCTTATAATCCGACACCGGAAACAGTTCAGGCGCAGGCTGATATGATGATTTTAACATGTATTGTGCACGGGACACACTTTCAACTCCGGACTCCGGGCTGTAACTAAGATCTTTTCTCCAGAAAGACACGTTAACTTTTTATCGGCTGACCCGGGGCTTGAACTCAGAATCTCGGAATTTACAGCCCTATATCTGAACATTAAACCAACGAGGCAGTCAAATTATAAATAGTTATCTATAATACCTGTAGGTATTATTTATATGTATTCTACTCTATCATAGCATCTCTTTTATCGCCACGAAGAAAATCGTGTTTTTTTATATTGGAGTTGCGTATTTTCACTAAAATTTAATGCCTTTTCACCGTATATTCGTTATAAAGTCTTCCAAATTTATACCAATCGTATCATGTTTCACGTCTCCATTAGGTATGATTATTTCAATACAATTGTAATTGCTATTAATCATATTGATGGGGCTTAATTATGGAACTAATCAATCGTATTCATTACTTTAGTTTCGAGGTTAAAGTTATTATAAACATTTCATCTACAAATTGTTGACGATTATTTGTCTAAGATGTTTCTACGGACTTTGCTTTTTGATCTTTATGTTATTAATTGTAGGAGAATGGGCCATCTGATTGTGAGTGGTCACCACTGCCCATAAATATTTGTTGTAAGAAATACTAACCATTCTCTTCGTCACATCATTGCCCCACCAACCTTGGGAGCTAGGAATGGGTGTTATGTCCCCGGTGCCTGCAATTGCACTGGATCACTCACCCTTCAAACCGGAACACAACAGTACGTATTTGCGTATCTGTGTGGCGGTAAAATATCTGATGATTGCTACCTACCCAGACAGGCTTGCATAAAACTCTATTACCAATCTAATATTCACTAAATGATTTTTTTTTAAATCATTCCCGATCTTTCATGAGTGTTCTTCGTAATGATACATTTTTGAACTCATAAAAAACTTAGGTTGTTCGGTTGCTTAAAAATCGTTCTGAATAATAAGCCCTAATGACTAAATCAAATACCAAGACCTTTTCAAGCAAAATCACAGGGTTGTCAATTGTTAACGCAGCGCTGCTATGGTGACAGACTTGGTCCTCAATGGTCTGTAAAACATCGATAGTAATGTACAATAGATCCTATTCGATATATGCTTATAATTTGGGATATAGTGTTTTATAGTATCCATATGATGATTTTAAACGGAATGTGATCAATATCAGATAGGACCCTATCATTGGTCCGAGGACCTTTCCCATTTAAATTTGAAAAAAATACCACAAAGAGTGAATATACGAGATAAAAAAATTATTACACGAATCTTTTGAAGTCGTTTTTTTTTTTGTCAATATATTATATACTTTGTTTATATTTCGAATGGCAACAAAGTGTACACAAAATAGGCTCGATTTATGTAAATAATTCACGAGCAAAAATAAATTGATGGTATGTTTAATGTTTACTTATATTGTAGTTCAGCCGCAACATTCTATCAAATTAATTCGAAGGGTGTAAAAATATTTATTCAATTAAAATTTTGAAGAACTTATTGTTTAAAAATAAATAATTGTCCCCAATCGTTAGCTATTAAGTAACTTCGACGAACGAAACTTTTGATTGGCTTCTTAACTAGATATTTTTTATATTTCTGTTTCTTATGACACTTTTTTTTGTTTTATGTTCACTGACGGCTTTTTTTAAATACTGTAATTGATAATTAAGTAATAATATTTTTATTTGATACGTGTTGTCTAGTGTCGTTGCTAAGGCTTCTTACCCGATGGCAACGGCTAAAGATTAAGGAATGATCAGGTGGATTTTATATAACACAACGGAAGGATTTTATATTATCGGTGACTTGTTTTCCCCAAATGGTATCTGATTAGTAATTCGAAGAGAAGAATCGAACTGTAATTAATGTCGGCATTGATATAAATGTTAAGATTAAATTATTTTGAAATCAACCAATAATTTAAAATGTTTTTTTTTTCTAATTTAAAAGTTATCTACATTATTGAATGTGTCGTATCTATTTATAAACCTGACTAGTATTATTAGTTAGTAAATTAATCCTGTATGCGAATGTATTTCGCCTATGTCGTTATTTTATAAAGGCGATGCAGCCTGTTCGTTTCTCTATATTTTGGTTGACTGTCTCGTTTCGGGCCGCAATTGTCTCCAGTCATCTTGGGTTGCCAAAGTAAGAGATACAATTCCAGTCCAAGTACTGTAATACTGAATGATTATTAAATCTTCCAACCTGTTATCTCAGCCTGCTCTGGTTGACCAACGAATACGTTACCACAAACATCTATGATACAAATTTTAACAGCTATTTTAGCTTATATACTTACACAGATAATAAAACTGCCTCTCTGCCTGTGTTACAACAATAAGGTTTATTAAATTAGGTTAATACGTTGTCCTAAAAACATTAAAAACGTAAGCTTTTTTTTTTTAAATACATATAAAGTAAAAATTATCTTGCGAAAGTAAAAATATAATACGTATGCGTAACTTGGTGTTATAACCTTTACCTGTCATGTTTTTACAATAATTGAATGTCTAATTTGAATATATAGAATTTGAACGTATTTCTATACAACGATTAAAATAAAACTCTAATCCTAGGAAACGCCTTCAATAACGGACATTCCAAAATTAATTTCAATATCTCCAATAAAATTATAATTCAACTAATATGAAATTTTACATTTATTTAAAGAAATTTAAAGCATATTTTCTCCATTGTAGGCAATTTCGGGATTATGTTTTGTAGAACGTAGGAGGATTACAATGTGGACTTTTGAATGGATTATCGCCTAAAATAGATAAGGCCTCGTCAATATTAGTTAACTAGAATGCTAATATTACCCTATTGCAATGTTAAGTCACAATTGAAATTCATAGTGCCATACATATATATCATCGGACAACTTTGTCGGTACAGTACATATTTCAATCCAACTGATTGAATGATGGAACACAGGCATACTAAAACTATTTAAAAATGCAAGGAAATAAATAAAATGTAGAGAAAATATACAAAAAACTTAATTCAATTTGCAGTTTTTCCCGTCAATTATATTTATTTTTCTTGTCCGTTTTGTAACTCGATAATGCGGACTAGTGACGGTTCTTTAAAGAAAACCAGGGAAAAAACGAACCTATGATTAATAAATAATTAAAACAATATTTTTATGGTAAATTCTTGGAACACTCTACTTTGGAAATTTAAAATAGAGGACAAAAAAGGATTTTCATATTACTTCGCTGTATCATTTCCTTTTTTAAATTAAAATTATATATTTTTTTTAAACTCAGACATCAATTTTATATTTGGCGTATACTTTTTTCGAATGTAATTTGAATACTTCCGAAATGTCTCAAAAATAATTCAAAGTTAAATTTTCAAGATTTTTTTTTTTTATTAATATTTTTAACAAGTTTATAACAATAATAAAAAACATTGTTTCGCATCAATCTTTCAAACGTTTTCGAAGTTTTGTTTTTATGCATGATATAATAGAAGGGAGCAGAGTTTATGAGGGGGCGAAAGGGAAGTTACCAGAGGCAGTAGTGGTTTGTTAAATTAATTAGTTTTATTGTATTAGCGATGCGAACAGTATCGATTGTGAAATGAAACCTTAGAATCGAGGCCGTCATCCTCCACATTAAGAATTTCGTTAGCAATGAAAATTTATACTAAAAGTTTTACTTGGTGCTATGTCTTTGTGCAAGTCCGTATGGGTACGCCAAATGGCAATACTTAGTGTTCTTGTGTTCCAGTTGGAAGGGTTAGTAAGACAGTGAAGTTACAGGGACAAAGGACATAACATATTAGTTCCCAAGGATGTTGGTGCATTGGCGAAGTAAGGAATGGTTAATGTTTGTTTAGGCGTCATTTCCGATGTGCGGTGATGACCACTATCAGGTGCCATACAGAAAATAAATTTGTGGGCTTAATAAATTGAAATTTTGCAAAGGTTTTTTTTTTTAATTAATCTCGTAACCCTCATTTAACCTAATAGTTTTCATGAGATATCGATAGGTCATCTTACACGGCTGGTTAAAATTATTATTGTTTACTGTATAATTTGGCAGCATTTGATATTATGTCTGACAACATATTTGATAAATTATTAATAAAAACAATTTTACTTTACGAAATATGTTTAAATGTATGTAACATTAACAGCTTGTAAATTTCCCACTGCTGGGCTAAGGTCCCTCTCCTTTAAACGAGAAGGTTTGGAGCATATTTCACCACGCTGCTCTAATGCGGGTTGGTGGATACACATGTGGCAGAATTTCGTTGAAATGAGACACATGTAGATTTCCTCACGACGTTTTCCTTCATCGCCGAGCACGAGATGAATTATCAAAAATTCAGTGGTGCTTGCCTGGGTTTGAACCCGCAATCATCGGTTAAGAGGCACGCGTTCCAACCACTGGGCCCAATCGACACCGACTGTATGTAAATTTCATACTAACTAACTATACATATGCTCAAAATGATTCCCCTTTGAAGTACTGTTTGCAGTTGGCTCTGAATGGACATTGGACATTCCCCATTCACTTGTACTTATCATGATATGATGAATACTCGTATACCGTGCGAAATAAACAAAACGAGTCCATTAATGAAATAACTGATTTTAGCCATATAGATTTTCGTCTCATAGTCGAAAATATATAAACGTCTATTGATTTTGGATAAACTATCTGGTAATATGTATATATAATATATATCAGTTACATTGTAATCTATCTTGAGAGATTGTAAACTGCCTAAATCACTCACCACTGAAACTTGGTAACGTATTATTTATGAGTAGCTAAATAATGTTGTAAAAGAATTTCATCCTCAGCAGCCAATCACTGGTACTCGCCGGTTTTACGTAAATCCCTCATTATGCGAGTATAAACACTTTGTTACACCGAATGTCTTTTCCCGCCCCGGGATTTGACCTAATGCCTCGGGATCTGCGACCTCATAAGCTAGCCACTAGCCCAATGACGTGACAACATGTTTTTATATTAAATTAGTTTGGTTTGGTTTACCTGTATCATGGGCTAGTAGTACATACCCAGGGCATACGGGCACAAAGTTCTACCTAGTAAGTGTAAATTTTTATAAACAAAAAATATATACCTAGGTATATCAAGCGACGGACGAAATAAATATATAAAAAAAAAGAATTGGCGCTTAAATATCTTGGTTGGTTGGTTTGGTTCAAACTTTATTAAAATACTATAACAAACACTGTATGCGTGCGGTGTGTTTTGCTACGTCGCGTAACTCGACAACAAAGGATTTAAGGGTCTTGTGAAATCATGTTTGAGTAAAAATGAGCCGAAAAACAATTAAAAATCGGTACATCTATTTCTTGATTTGATCCGGTTGGTTTCAAAGTCATATGTTATTTTTTTAATCTATTTTTTTTTTTGGGACTTTTTAGCGACAAAGCTAAAAAGTCAGTCCCATCGTTCCCTTAGTAACAATTCCACCACCAACAATAAGAATAAACTATTAATCACAACTTATTTTAACTTAAACTGGTAAATCATATTTGCTATATCTGAGTCGGGTGTAAACAGTGCGCTTTGACAAACGCCAACTTCCCATAAATTTACGTTAAAACATCGCATCAACTCCTGTCTCGTGGCTGCATTTCGGGCACATTCAACTAGGAAATGATGTATGTCATCCTCTATCCCACATAAATCACAGTTTGGAGAATTTAGTTTCTTCATTAAAAATCTAAATTTATTTAGTAGAACATGTCCAGAACGCAGTCTTAGAGTCATAACAATTTGTTGACGCGTCAACTTTAAGTCGGTGAACCACGGGCTACGAGGAGGCTCACTCTGTATGATCTTGTACCATATTCCCTTACTTTTCGATCTTTCGTCGAAGTACTCTTCGATTTGATTCGATTCGATTGCTATAATATTTATAGAAACAAATTTTTAAGCGCTGCTCAAACACAGATTTACCAATATAATAAAACTGAATTCTCATTGGTCGCTCATTGCGTCATCGGATGCCACCGACCAATTGAATTCAGATTAAAATAATTAATCTGAATTTTATAAGTGTTTCAGAAACTAGAGAGTATATATAATAAATGATTTAGACATATTAAAAATTTTAAAAATATTTATACCGACATTTCAGATATTTATTAGACTCGTTAGTTTTGACCAGTTTGTTTTTTATTAAAAAGTTTAAATTTTATACTAAAACTGAATGGTACTTTTTTATAAAAATCAATGCCACAATATTTAAAATTTCCTATCCCTAGCTACCCCACGTTAGTATCCCAGTACCTACCACCGACACGCTGACAGCTGCCGAAAGCATTGAACAATTCACAATGTTAGTTAAGGCCTCTGTTATAGACAGCTGATTCGTGTAATTTCGTTTTACATCAATGCATGTTACCATTATGACGTCACAAACATTTGTAGCACGTGTTGGTATTACATTACTATTTATTTAATGATATTTAATTGTAATCGAACTGAGATGAATAATCTACAACTTTTAATAGGAGTCTTTGCCTAACACTTGGTCGTTTACGGCTTAAAACTGTATTTTTTAAATCTAAACTAATATTAAAAATACAAAAATCACTCATTCTGTCTCTTTGTTACGCTTCACAATCATTGATCTTCACAATCATCGCTCACAATCAATCTGTTGAATTTGATGAAATTTGGTGTGAAGCGAGTTTGAACCCCAAGAAAGAGTAGGCATTTTGATACTTAACACCTGTCGATCAAACCCTGAAAGGCGGAAGCAGGCGTGCCTGAACACTACTTATTAAATGAATATTGCCTATTTGTGTTTTGTATACAATATATACGCGCTGTTTCAACTATATGTAGATTTTTTAAATACTTACTCATAAATGCAATTTTTTTCGCGTTTGGATGTTTAATACTCGTATTCAACGATGGCAAATGCGATTACATCTTATAAAATTGTCCTGAAACGTAAACGTGTTAACAGTCTCTCCGAGTAGGTTATCATAAAAAATTATATAAATACGATTAAAGTCTACTTATATTAACACAAACAAATATTTCTTATACCCACAATAAACCTTAAATAACAACTCAACAAGCGTCGCAAAATTTTAGGAAAATCAATTGTTACCAGTTCTAAGCGGCTAATTAATTGATTACATAATTCGTCTGAGCATATAACATGGCGTAACCTCTTAGCAATCTAACTCACTCGAGAAAGCAAAATGAAACCTTTAGTAAGCCATGTCTTAGAATTCCTTGAAAGTTTAATTTCTGGTTCCTCGTGGTTAGGGTGGAAGCGGGCGGTTCTCGCTCCGCCCTGTTGCGAACCGCCCCTCGCCCGCCCACCCGCGGAGCTGACAATTGTTATTCTTCGCATCGATTACCTAATGATTACGTTTGCACAGGATTTAGAGTGAAGCGACATTTCTGTGACAGGGACGTGTTCCGGCTTAGCAGGTGGGATTAAGGAATATGCTATCTATATTGGGTTTTTATAAACCATTTTTGTCCCTCACGTTTGGGTTACTTGATATATTTATGATAATCAATTATTCAGTTATTTCGAACAATTTTTTGAATGTTAGTTACAATTTGCATGTTTCACCTTAAATGATTTCTTAAATTCCAAATTTCATTCGGTCAGAAATCCGCAACAGCGTGATCAAAGGCCTGCAACGCACCTGTAAGTCCCAAGATTTTGAATATGTCCTTGGGTAGTGTAGTCATTATCCATAAGGTGAGACTACTAGTTTGCCAATTTACCACAAAAAAAAAAATTAAGGGATTCAAACATTCCATGACGTTCCAATATCTAGAATTGCAAAAAATATCTCTGTGTTCTGTTAGCCTGTACTTACACTGGCTCAATCCAGGAAATTGAAACACTACACTATAAGTAATACTGTTTGGGAATGGAATATGTGGTGTCCACTCAGACGGACTACCACAAGGCCGAGGCCTATTAAGGTACATTTAATTGTATCATGTTAAATCTAATAAGAACACCTGATATACACAGATATACGAGTATAATGTTCAGTTTGGTTATTATTAATCGAGTGGAATTATGATATTATGTTAATTATCCTGCGGTTCGATATACCTAGGTACGTATGTGATCAATAGCTACACGACGGCAACTAGCGGAATTCGAAACCGTATCGGGCACCGAGAAGGCGGGTTCATTGACCGCAGGACATTGTCAAAAAAAAAACCTTACGTGAAGTATATAATAATACAAAATTAATAGAAAATTTAGACCGTATATTTTGCTGTTATTGTACGTAGACTACAAAACACACCTACGTAGGTAGGTGTGGCTGTATCGGCCCCGATCGCGAGAGAGACAATAAAATTTTCACGCTTTGTTGACAAGTGATAAAATTACAGTCGAATGATAATTCATTAAAATAATTATTGGCTATTTTATTCTAATACATAACTAGACTTATAATATCATCAATATCACCATCAGCCGCAGAACCAACGATGGCACGAATATTGAAGGTACTGGAACAAAATATGTCACAATAAATTTGTAGAATAGAATATGAGCGGGTAGTTAGTGAGGTTAAACAAAGACATACCGTTCTCAATTATGGCGCCCAAAGGTCATCGTTAATGAAATTCTTTAGTTAACGATGCAACTCTTGTGGTCCGTGCAGTTGCACTCGTTCATGAATTCTCACAGGTAACTTTTAGATTATGATGAGTATATATATATATAGTCTAGAAACTGTTTTATTATTAGCATATTGGATTCGGTTACGATGTTTTGTAAGAAATCGGATTCATATGAGCTAATAAAAATAATAGTTGATTGCGTGTTTCGTTTTTCGTAAATAATATTTATTGTAATTAGATCTGTAGGTCAATTTCTAACAGGCAACTTTTTAGAATTTACTTTTCGTTTTGTATTAATAATTTTATATGTATATTCATTATAATTAATAAGACATTTTTTAAGTAAATTATTAAAACTTTACATTAGTCGGAGACAAATTTCTCGATTAGTAATTCCTTATTGTTTTATATATGTATTTTTTGTAGTATTAAGAGTTTTGAAAATTGAATGAGAAATGTCTAATAAGAGACCTAATTCTCCGTACGTTTCGTTGTCAGTTATTTTTCGTCTCTCGTCGAGTCCCGTATTATAAAGTATAAAAAATAAAACAATGTCGGTCAGCTTGTAAACAGCCTTATGTGCAACTAGTCACATGTTTGTCCACGCCTGTCGCTGGCTACCGATTCATAATACTCGGGATAATGTGTATCTGAATCGCGACCATCAATAAGCGATGACATAGATATTTTCGTTTGCGCCATTGGAGACAATAGAAGCTTGTTGACGTATTCTTTGGAAATATTTGCCTGTTCTCGTATCGGCTCGTATCGGCCAGCTGCTCCATTGCGCAGGACCTTTAGAAGAAGAAAAGCTTAAGGTAGATGAAATTTCATATCACATTATAGAATACTGCAATTATAAATAATGTTGTATTTATATATTACGTGTATGTAAACAAATGCTAAAATCGCTTTAAGCAAATCTGATGAGTTATGCTTTTATGTTCGTCAAATAACTGCATTGAGTATCATATTATATTCGTAATAACATCACATACCTTTATATTAGGTATACTAAATGTCGCCCGCGGCTTTGCTCGCGTAAAATTTAAATATATTTACAGATTAACATAAAATATTACGTTAGTTTAAGATCTCTTTGTATTCCACATTGGTGTGTATTTCATCTCTTAGGATAGAATATCCAGAAACGCTTAAATACGTATCTACTCATTTTTTAATTAGTTGCCCAAAAATAAAGTTTAATGTTTCTAACTTAAAAATGACGGACATCCATACAAACTTTCAAAACTCCTATTTCACCCTCTTAGGGGTGAATTTCCAAAATTCCTTTCTTAATAGATGTATATTCAATAAAACGATCATAGACACCAAATTTTATGGTCCTGACTTTAATAGTTTAGGCTCGGCGATGATGATTCAGTCAGTCCGGACATGTTATTTTATATGTATAGGTTATAATTATAAATTGAATATTGCTTATAGTAGTATTGTGGTCGCGAAATATCTAGGTGTACGAAATTTGATTTTAAAGGGACGGCCGGAAATTTCCAGGTTTAATTTAATTGCTATGTACTTCATTGTTTTATATTATGTTGTTATAGATTTAATCCGACTGTTAGTTGAAATCGATTAAATATCAGTGAATGGGTCGGAGAAGTTTTCAGTTGAAGGTCGGCACGCTTCCGCACGATGCGGCAACGTGTTGCGATGCTTGCTCTCGCCGTTGTCGTTGAGTACGTCTGTCCTCATATGGAGTCTTATCAATATATTCTCGTGGTGAGGGCAGGGCAGCGGGGCTTAATAAACATATATATATAGAAGAGATTGATTGAGAGTAAAGGACAATCTATACATCAGGTATTCTATATAAATATATGAACGTTAAAATCGTACTTAAATATTTATTTACTAATTTACCCTAGAAGGAGAGAATTCATACTTCTTTGACGGTTCCATACTCGAATTACGTTATAATACAAGCAAATCTAGTCGTTATTAATAGTGGTCTCAAAGTTTAATTTGGTAAGTATACGCGATCTAGTGTACATATCAGATGTTAATCTTCAATATGATGAGTTGATTGATTAAAATAGTTTCATACTAAGTTTCTTGTCGGATCTTTTTTGAATCTATATCGGTTCTGCAATGGTAGCTTTGTATTAAAAGTATCTTAAAAATATTTTGAAATATATATAGCATTTGTGTGATATCTCTTATGTAAAGTTATAAAATTATATGTATATGAGTTAATCTAGAACCGTCCGAGAATTCTTGGTAACTATTGTTAATTGCAAAATGTTTACCTAAAGATCAAGTGTTTTGACTTCTTACTCCCAACGTACGACTGTACTATAACATTGATTATCTCGATAATAAAGCGTATTGTTAAAGAATACTGTCCTTATAATGTAATTGTTGGATCAAATTTATTAAGTTTTCAAATTATTCAATATAGTTAATATATTAGTAAGCAAGATCATTTGAAATTTATTGCTGTATTTTATAACACTTTTTTAAGAGAATTCCATGTTGATTACCGAACACTTGCAATGGCAATATATATATATATATATATATTCGCTCAGATTATAAAACAAAATAAGGATAGAAGTCGGGGCGAAATACATTATAGTAAAGCAACAAATGCGAATACAAACTGAAAAGTGGATACAAACTCCCAGGACTTTCCGATTGTTTAACATACGAACGTTAAAATAAACCATACAGTTATCGGTCCTCCTGTTATTAAAATCTCTTTTGATTAGAAGAAATGAAGGTATGTTTTTTATTACGGCAGCGACCGCAACTCTGTATTTAATAATATAATCATAACACAAAGATTTCCTCAAGGACGTTTAGAAATCGCTGTATAATACCTATATCAATTGGCTTATTACAAAATCAACTGGTTAAAATTCATTTGTTTTTGATGGTTAGATTTCACGCGGTAATGTTATTATGTAAGTGAAAAAATACTCGAAAGGTATAAATCACTGAAGTTATTTGTCTTAAATGGACAAAATGAATAAAATTGTATAAATTTAAAATGTAAATAAGCAAGTTTATAAGCAAATGAATACGGTGTTTAAATAAAAACCTTATGGCTATTACAATTGAAAGACTTAGTGCGTCCAGAGTTCGTCTGTACTATGTGTAGAACACGTGACGTAATCGGAGGTTGCGGGTTCAAATCCGGCAAACGAAGATTACATGTAATAAATTTGAGTTTATAATTATTTCGATGGGGAAGGAAAATATGGTAATGATTGTGTTATATGCAAGTCTCCTATGAAATTCTTCCCATTGGAACTCCAAGGCAGCTAAACTTTTTGGGATAGAAGGTAAACAGCGAAACACTTGTAGGCTGTCAAGAGTAATTTACTGCTTACCATAAAAAAGAACAGGCCTTGTTAGCCTGATATCAATTTTTATCACTAACTCTTCTGATGACCATAAAAATCTTACTAGAAAACATCCATAAGTTTTAAAATATATTCAATTTCTTATTTTTTATTAAATGTGCCGACAAATTATCTAAAGAACGGGAAATGGGAACGAAATCGTATTAAAATCGAACATCTTAGTATTCAAAATAGCTGGGTGCTATTTTATACTACCTACGTTCAAACGTTTATGTTATCTGTAGTGCTCGGGTAAAATCTAAGCCATTTATGTATGTATATCAAACTTGCATTAGATGAGCGTGAAGCGATACGTTCCTTCACCTTAACAAGAGCCCTGTCCAGCTGAGCTATATTTACAGGCTCGTTACTTTACCCTTTTCTCTAGTTTTCCCTGTTTAAAATGAGTTTGAAACGGAATTAATATAAATATTAGTATATGTACAGAGTATTTGTTAGTCATTTATAATCGTTTTTTTTCTACTAGTATTATCTCAGAACAATGGCGAAATGTCGAAATTTTACCAATTCCCAAAGGAGATTAAACTTATGTAGAACCAAAACTTTGACCTATTTCACTCATGTCGTGTATTTGTAAGATATTTCATATTATAATTGCTGAGCGTTTAGAGTGGTTTGTGGAAAAAAATAAAATACTATCTTATACTAGTGGATTTAGAAAGGGGCAGTCATGCTTAAATTGTTTGACTATATTATTTTCTCATGTCCAGATAGGATTTTCAAAAATATTTCTACGGTAGTTTGCTTTCTTGATATTGAAAATGCTTATAATAACGTCTATGAATCGGTTAGAATACTGGATGAGTTACAAATTGGTACTAAAATATGTACTTATTTGTGGTTATTTTTGAGTGAGAGGAGACTAAGCTTATATAATGCTTCCGAATCACTTACATAAAATGTACATATGCTTAAAACGGTCAAGAATAGATTACGGCAGTTTATTTATGATAATAGTTGAAAAGGTAATTTATCAAAACTCGATAACATACAAAACTTAAGCCTTAAAATATTAGGGGGATTTATAAAAAATAATCCAATTCATGTGCTGGAGGGCGAGTTAAGTATTCCTCCATTATTCATAAGAAGGCAATTTTCAGCAAATAAATACTATTTAAAAGTACAATCTTGGCCAAACAATTTAACAATAGATCTTTTAAATGAAATAGGTACCCTATGTTCTAACAATTATTGGCAAAATAAAACTATTATTAGCAACCAGCTTCTTAGGGATAAAAGATAACGTCATAGCTAACAGTAATCCACTTGAAATGTTTTTATTAGATACGGGGATGCCAAGAACAGATACAGAAAGTTGTATTAAGCATAGTCTACCTAATGTCATTTATAATAAAAAATCTTTCGAAGTAAACAAGATTAAACTTAAGGTACTAGAAGATATAAATGAATTGTATAGAGGTTTTGTTTAGAAATTTAAAAGAAAAAATAAAAATTAACACTAATCTTTTATCAACAATGTCTATAGACAGGACTACACCAGTGTTACCAGCTTGTAGAATTGCAGGTTATTTCAAAAGCACTAACATATATTCAGTCTTTAGACTTTTTTGAAATTATTAAATTTTGTTTTATTGGCAGACAGTAAAAGTGCATTACTGCACCTTAATCGATGTGTTTTGGGGCAAAGGAGAGTACCCATTGCATATAATATAATTAGAAAATTGGACCGATTTCAGTGTAATAATATTTCTATAATTTTACAATGGATTCCATCCCTTATAGGCGTCAATGGTAATGAGGAGGCTGACCGTTTAGCAAAAGAAGCAATTCTATCAGGAAGAGAAATTAATACACAACCAGATTATTCTGAAGTTTTAACTAAGTACGAAAAAGAGATTTATGGTAATTGGAAAGAGTATTTCAATGAAATATCTAAAAATAAGGGAATTTGATATCGTACCACGCAAAGTTAGCCTCCTCACATACCATTTGCCAGATTCACAATAAACAGGTGATATATTACTACAGCTCATCTTCTTAGGTCCGGACATATGCCAACAAAAAGTTTTAGGTTTCGTATGAAAAAAAAATATTCTCCTAATTGTGATAAGTGTGGAAGTGTCAACGTTTTGAAGATCTATGTCACTTGTTGACGGAATGTGGCAAGACACGGAATCAGAGAAAGTTACTCTTAACTAATATAAAAGTATGTTTGTTCGATGTTGGATCTGTTCAGAGTATTCTATCAGATCCTTTATCAGAATCTGCTAGGATGCTCCTGAAATTCTATTTAAAGGCTATTAATATTAAATAATGTTTAAACAAAAGGAAGAGGGGACGATGGGACTGACGTACCCGGGTAGGATAAAAGTCCCAAAATGAAATAAGAAAAAAAGGGCTAATTCGCTTCGTCACGATGAAATAAAATGGAATAATTAAAAAAAAATGTTCCTGTATGTTATATTACAGTATATGTATATACAACAGCTGCGTCCCAAACAATTCTATTATAGATTGAAGGCTTTCACAGATTGATACGTGATAATATACACAGCGCACATTCAAGGTCACATTAAATTATATGCCCGCTGCGTTACCTGGGTATATTCTAAAAATCTATTTTGATGTTTTCAACGTGATGCGATTGTCTTATCCCTAAAACGTATATGACCACATTTTGTTGTTTTAAAAATAATTACATATAGAACGGATCGAGAAGTTCATTCAGAATTAGAATATTGAGAGAGCTCAACGTACTCCATTAAAATCTAAATTTTGCAAAATACTGCAATGTATATATTTCGAATGAAAGGCCTTATTCAAATATCAAGTCTTGTATTTGAAGCTCTGCGTTGATATCATTTAGCGTGCGTTGATTTCTGGTAGTGGCTTGATATAGTCAACTTGGTACTAACCCCCCAGAAAAACACTAAAGCTGCGCCCCCCGAGGCCTTCCATATACCAAAACCCTGGCTACGTCAATGGTTGATTATCAGTCACGTCATTACATAGCCGCAACTAATGAAGTATGCCCGAACAAAAATATATGTTATTTAAGTATTCCCATGATATTCATTATATTGTTTGATATTTGTGCTGACGCGATACCTCGTTCCGACGCGAGCGTTCTACGTTGTCAGTCAATGTCAAGGCTGCGCCGGCGCAAGTCCGACGCTCGAACTGTTCACTCCGCGTAAATAATCTCGCCTCGTATTAAAAACAATGAAAAATATCGATTTATAATTTAACAGTATATCGTATTCACATCATAAACATTCCGTTTATAATTAATTTGTGATAGTGAGGTGAGGTTAATGCGTTTTTGTATTCGAATTATGAAAACAGTCGTTTTTCACCCATCATGTATATTACACAATAATAATGTAGCGTCCGTATTCTTTAGTCGGTGAAGTCGTATATATATTTTTTGTTTATGTTTAGATGTAACATTATTTTATTTCACCTCTGGCATGTCGTCTTTATTCGTCATATTTCATTTTTAATTATTAATAACCAAGGCGAAGTCGTATTGTATAGATTATGTTATGAAATCGTTTACTTTAAAAGGTTTATTAACAGATCATCATAAGATATATAAAAAACGATGTTTATTTATAGTTAATTATTATGTAGGGGACATAAGGGCCTTATTGGGGGACTATTGCGGCAGAATAGTCGATACATATATTAATATAACATACACCATAACCTCACGTTTTCCTGCAATCTGAGGGTGTGATTTCTTGAATAGGGACGGAAGTGTATAACAGGAAGCCCGGGAAGCGGGAATCTGATTTGACCAAAGAGTGCGCCACGTCAGACGGTAACAACACATTTTCCAATATAATACCACGTTAACATATGAATAATCATATGCGAATTATAATGAGTGAGGCTTCTATAAATTGACAATATGTAATAATTATAAAATATACAAATAGAATCAGTTTCGTTTTAGTGACGCCAATATGGCGTCGATTGTGTTTTGTAACATGATCCATCTGATAACATACATGTATAACACTGGATGAACCTGCAGCTTTACCCGCGCGAAATTTATAAAACCTTAACTGTATCACACAAACCGTCAACCCCCCATTTTACACCCTCGAGGGGTGAATTACAATTACTAGTCTATGTCTTTTCTCGGGACTCGAACCATCTTCATCTAAATCGGTTCAGCGTTTTAAGCTTAACGAGGTAACAGAATTAATAAACATTTGTAATATTAGTATAGAGGTATAATGATTATTCAGATATAACTTTGAAACTATCAAACATTTATATCATATAATTTATGTTATATTTACCCAGTTACTTATTTACTTAATACTTAAACAGTATAACTTAACATACTATTGTAACTTAAGAATTGTATAAGTTTTGAAGGTCGTTGGAAGTAGAAACATGTTGCAAAGAAAACTATTATAATTGTCGGTTCGTCTGTGTTGTTACGTGTTCGGTTGGCGCCGCAGTTTCACTCGTTTCGTTTGGGATTATATACTCGTCCCGCTTTAATACGCATAAAATTCATACAAAGGTCTCCCTCTAATGTCTCTCCCTTAAAGATGATTTTCCAAAAAATAATTTCTCAAGGCGCTATAAAATAAACCCATGTTCCGAAATTTAATTTTTTCAGCGAAGTAATTTCTCTATGCGTTAATAGGCCAGATTTAGTGCATGATTCACAAGTGTTACCAAATTCTTGGCATTTAAGATCCTCAAGTTTATTTAATAGCGATTTTAAAATAGCAGCATGTAAAGGTCCCAGAAAATACTTCTTAATGAGAATACTTTTAACTTATTCAACCTCCCTATTCCGATGCCGATTGTAGGATTCACATGTGGCATAATTTCACTCTGAATATGCCTTACGATGCTTAACTTAACTCGCTGAGCTCGCGATGAATTTTAAACATGTATCAAGCCGAAGACTTTCCTACTTAATAAGACTTGCCTGGTCGTGGAAGTCGCAATGTTCGGTTAGGATTCATGCGTTACATCCACTGGACCATCAGGACTCTCTTCGAGTTCAACTTCCTCAATATTTCTTTTCAGACAATCTCATGGAAGTCTCGACAACTGCACAGGACATATTATAGTGCACATGTGTGTGCACAAACACAGTTGCACTCCCTATTCCCTCACTCATAATCCGACTGGACGTAAATCCGACCAGACAGAGTTCAGGCGCAGAAACAATGGCTTTACGCGCTATCTATATGTGATCTTGTTACTATCTTGTTATATTCTTGTTTTATCGGTCCGACCTGGGGTTTGAAATTAAAACCTCGGGATCATCGTTCTCATAAGTAGCCACTATACCAACGAGGCAGTTTATATGTACCTAAAAAAAATATTAATTATTAGATTCGGATCGGTATAGATTAGCGCCTTCAACCAAACAAATTTATTGTATATGTAACTGAGGATAACTTTTTATATTTTATACCGTATATTACTTATAAGCTCGAAATTGTTAGTTATTTTTCTTTTAAAAGATTTTATATTGCTTTCCTTTAAACTTTTGTAAGTTGCGCGCTTGCTGATACTTTTAACAGTAATATATTTTCTACTTGTGAACTTAGTACTATTTTGTAAGCAATAAATATTTTCTTGCATAAACTTCTCTTAGATAAGGGTAAGTTTTAAGTTACATGTTGTTTTCGTATATAGGAGAAGTTATTTTTTTATGTTATTCAACCAATTTACGCTAAGATATGATTTGTTGTGTCATAATCTCGTTTATAAATTGTCTAATAAATAATTTCCATTGCAGGTCGAACTCGAGCGCGGAGCCGGCATTCGAGCTGACGGCAGGAGCGGGCGACGCCGGTGCGCCGCCGTGCGTTGAGACGGCTGGCGCAATGCTCGCCGTTCCGTCGCAGACGCATCTCGATGCGCACCAGAACTCACGCAAGAGAAAGACACAATAGTAAGACAGTTTATTAAACTCTATCTTTGCTTTAACGGCATATAAATATTCCATTGTTACATGAAGACATGCTGAGCCCAACCGAAGAATTTTCACGTTACTCGAATTGAATTTGATATAAAACAGCTGATGACACACTATTCATAATACTTACGATATCTTATTAGTACTTTTTGTCTACCAACAATTCGTTTAATAATAATCATTAGATCGTTTATGAACAAGCTTTCTGTATAAATTATATTCAAATCCTATATAGGTAACTGTTACAGTTAGAAATATTTTTAATCGTTATTACTCCTGTTTAGTTTACAATTTTGGTTTGAGTATATAATAATACTATTATCCTTTACTTTGTATATAACGTATAACTTTTTCGTAAACGTTAATCTATAATTTATTCTGGATAAGTTTCCATCGTGTCTACCGTACCTCAGCACGTAATTATTATTTGATACACACGTTCTGAACGCACCCGTAAACGTCTAACATGGCCGCCCATTGAACTGTCATATACATACATGATACTATGATACAATGTATAATCCTTTTACTAAGATATACAATAAACAGCCAGAGTTGCCACTTTTAATGCCAATGCTTACATAAATAAAACTAACGAACCGAACTCATAGCTCTAGTGAAAATGAATTTTGACCGCGGCAGAGTTCTGGCCGTTACACGTGTTACAAACGTACAATATTAGTTGGAAATAATTAAAAAACTATTTTGTCAAAGAAGAATACATTTTTTTATTAACAAGTATTTCTACATAATGTTGTTATGTAAACTCGAAATTAATACAAAGGTCTTTTAAAGTACTTTGGTTTAATTCACACGACATTATTTGTAAAGCAATTTCTTCATAAGGGATAACTAGTGAACCGAAGGCGAGACCTAACAATCCACTAAGTGGTAGCTATTGTCTTGAAGTGTTTGTGATGATTAACTCAAACGTCGTGACGTGTACTCCGAGGGTCGACGAATATTGGTTTTATAAGCGAATCCGGTATCATTGATAACCGTGACCACCTATTAATAAACGATATGACGTGTTTTGTAATGCCTGCCTGAAAAACTTACTAAAGCAATACACATACAACGTGTACCGGAAATAACTCCGCTTCAGAGTTGCATCCGCTTTAAATTCTGACTATTAACGTGACGAGCGTGAATTTAATATTGTTTTATACTTAAATCCGAAAAAGTTCAAATACAATAGTATTCAACGTGCAATTTCAAAACTCGTGATGGAAAAACCGCGTAGGTATCTTGTTGGAAGAATTCTCGAATCAGAATTCGACTGACAGCTGCGAGGTAGTTAATTCGTATGTCAATCAAATCTGCGGTTAATGAATATCCTGCGGCCTGGTGGATCAAAAATCTTTATTTTTTTTTATATGTACCACCTAGTAATAGTTTTACACCTCTTTAAATAAAATAATTGTAAAGCATATATCAATGGAAGTTGAGCAGTAAGAAAAATGAGCAGTAAAAAAAGAAAGAAAAATATATTTTACGAAAATCAAATTCAAAATATACTTTATTTATTTATTTGGAAAACAAACAATTATAATTACACTTAATAGTAAAAAACAAATATAAGAAAAACATAAATCGATCAAGTTTCCACTTAAAATGAATAAAAACAATGGCAACTTTACTACATAAAGATACACCCGATTCACCTGAGGTTCAAACTTAATATAATATAGTTTAAATCGTCGAAATCGTTCAATTCGTTTGCAGGTGATCTAACAAACCTGAGCCGAGATGGCCCAGTGGTTAGAATGCGTGCATCTTAACCGATGATTTCGGGTTCAAACCCAGGCAGGCACCACTGAATTTTCATGTGCTTAATTTGTGTTTATAATTCATCTCGTGCTCGGCGGTGAAGGAAAACATCGTGAGGAAACCTGCATGTGTCTAATTTCAACGAAATTCTGCCACATGTGTATTCCACCAACCCGCATTGGAGCAGCGTGGTGGAATATGCTCCATACCTTCTCCTCAAAGGGAGAGGAGGCCTTAGCCCAGTAGTGGGAAAATTTACAGGCTGTTTATGTATGTTTATGTTATGTAACAAACCAACATCTACTGGAAAACTACGACGCGTTGTAAATAGAATATCCCTTATTTTTTATTATTGGCTAAAAACAATTTGACAAAAATGTAAAAAAATAATCCTTATTGCCTGTAATTGTTTGTATTCTATGAACAGATGTATAACTATTCTTAGCGGATACGTATATATAGTACTTAGTAGGTATAACTGACGGTGTCGTTTTGCAAAAAAGTTGTGGGCGAGCGAAAAGTTAAGCAGGTATTACGAATGCCGGAAATGAGTTAAATATAAAGTTGAAATTATTTCACGCAATCGTACACGTGGATCGTAAATAGAGGGGTGAAAAATGAGTTTATGCTTTCTTTTAGGTTAAATTTGTTACGAAAGAAAATTCAAAGACAAAGACTTTTTTCAATGTAGAACAAATTAGCTTGACTATTATAAATTTTTGAGCCCTTCGCACGCTGATTGTCAGCAACGTATCAGAAAAAAGGGTTGTCAATGGGAGTGCTTTAGATGGGCAGTTTTTATAACTATAAATTAACATGTGCGAATTTATTCAATTCAAAAATAGTCACTTGTAACGTTATTTAGATAATATATCAGTAAACAGGGATTTCAAACTTAAAGGATCAGCATCAAGAATGCAAAAAGTAAAATGTTAATATAATATAATTAATTGAATATACTTAATATAATTAGGTTTTAAAATGGACGAATTATCATTGAAGCGTGTTGCGCAATTGTTCCTCCTATTGGATGCACTTTTCTGCGTGCTTAGTCTAATTGATGGCATAATTACAGAAATTGATCTGACATTGAATACGGATCAATTTTTTTTTATATCGGAGCTCGAAACTCCCTTCAGGATGTTTTAAACAAAGTAGGAATACTAAGAATTGCCAATTGTTGAAATTCGACGATCTCTATTATTAAGATCTTGCGAAAAATATATTTCGTATATAAAGTTTCGAACAGTTTCGAGTTTTTTTTTATTCTTAATGTTGGTGGCTGTTAAAGGTAATATAATAGATTAACAAACAGATGAAAAAATGTGTCTTTGCCTAATTATATATAGATAAAAAACAATAAATTCATGCTTGTCACGTCAATCTCGTCGGTCATCTTCGTTATCTTATCTTTTTGTATTTGTTTTTATTTTTGTGTTCCTGCAATCTTTATTACCAGCACATAATTATATCTGTTGCATATTATAGACAGTAACATAATTTGACTTTGAGGATGATTTTTTTTATGAGTCTCAATTTAAAACGGTTGAAAATGCAAATCGCGGTGTCTACTACCGGATCCAAACTAAACCATTCAGAGGCCCACGCAAATACACACACACACATTATCCCCTGGCCAACCGTTCAAGAGAGGTTAGTCGTAATATAAGTACAGAAGATTTATTTATTCTTTATATAAATATATATAAATAGCTGAAGACCCAGCTTCAAGTAAATAGGAACGTCAAATAATTAACAATATTTAATATAGTTTACAATATTTATTTTTCCAGTTTTTGTTACAATCATCCATTATCTTCCGCTTTTCAACCCAGATTAACAATTCCCGTCAAATTCAAAAATATTCTTCCTCTACTTTTATTATAAAAATGTCAAACCAAAAAGTATTAAATAATTTACAGGCTTACATATATATATATATTAAAACCTTCTTCGAAACGCGCTGCTTATTCCAGTATAAATTTTATATTAATATTGGTTTAATTTTTTCAATAAGGCTTAACAAAAAGAATGCCTCATGCTTTTACCAATAGTATAAATTTTGTATTTTCACAATAATACATCATTTCGATAGCATCAGCAATGATCGGATGCATATTCGAGATAATTACAAGTAAAAACCAATTTTTTGGTGTTATAAATACATTTTCGGCCTCCAAGTCTTCAACGATAAGATTTCACAGATATTTATAAATTTACAAACTTAAATTATTACCTACAGACGACTTAGATATCTTAACAATAGTCTATGCCTATAATTATGTTCAACTACTTTTATTTTTTAGTTTTTAGTTTATGAACCGATTTTAATAATCCTTATTGCGTTGGGTTCAGTATAGCTTCAAAGAAGTCCTCATTTTACTTGTTAAATTAGGGAATTTATTTTTATTTGAATTGTAAACTCAGAGGGTTAGAAATTCTAAAAATAATAAAAAAAGACCTTTCTGAGTGACTGGTCCACAATTTTTGTCATCCTCGGCCCTTACTTAGCTCAAAAACTTATCCTTGCGGTTCAGAGAGGTCTTCAGAGAGGACTGTCCTGTGCACTGGCGCTGATCACTGGTCTTGGGAACAATGCCACAGGACAATCATTTGGATGGCGTGTTTTTTATCATTTAGTTATTATTACATTTTATTTTATTTATTTTTGACACTATTAATATATTTCTTTGCATAGCTTTTAAGTTTAAGTTTGTCAATAAATTATAATATATGTGAGTAAAAAAAAAAAATATCGCAATACTAAGAACTATTATGTGGGCAACATAATATAATCCAGGCAAACTAATTTAAAGGTTATACATACTCATATTTTTTTGTTTTCTATCGAAATACATCATATTTATAGAATACTACGTGCAATGTAAGGCGAAATTCCTATAGCTACTGCTTACTCTATAATAATCTATTGTACTGCTTTTGCCTAGCGATAGTAAATAAATACGGAGCGATGTCTGCGCCGATTTTATGCATTAAATATTTGAAAGTATTTGACAAAACATTCCATCTTTAGAATGCATCACAATTGGAAAGAGACATCCTGTGTTCTGTCATGTATCCACAGCTCGAAGATCGAATAGAATATAATCCGTTTCCATTATTAATCACACTCGATTTGATGAGCTGTTTCATTTTATCACATAAGAGGTGGAAGACGGGCTGAGTAAGCCAGTGTAACTACAGGCACGTGGGATAGAATATCTTAGTTTCCGAGGTTGATTGCGCATTGGCGATGTTAGGAATGAATAATATTTTTATAGCGCCAATGACTATGTAGGGACATTACTTACCATCTTTACATACTTACCATCAGGTTAGCTCACTTGCCAGAATAAAACAAAATGGAGTAATATGTTTTTGTTTAAACAATAATATATTAGACATCTTGTCATGTCACGATTGCTTCAGCAACCTTGGGAGCAAAATGTTATGTGCCTTGGACCTGCAGTTACTCTGGCTTGCTCCTCAAACCGGCATACAAAAAGAGAATATCAGATGAGTCAAATCACAAAGCCCACCAATCACCTAGTACAATTTATTATGTTTATGTATGTACATAATATATACATGAGCCAATACACATATGTTATGTGTATTGGCCCATGATTTTGTTTAATTATTATTATTTTGTTTTTCGAAGAAAAGCTACTCCGTTTTATTTCATTATTTATATTACAAGCACCCAGCATCAAATTATAATTATTATATTTAATATTCAATACATTCCAATGTATTGAATATTAAATATAATAACAATATTCCAAACTGTTTATATAATTGTGATAATTTTGTGTTGTATGTTGATCGCTGCGAATTATTATTGTTTTCGTATGTATATAAATTCCAGTAATATTTGTATATAAATTCCATGTGCTAGGAATAAATGGGAAGATGTATTTAGTAGTCCTGCCTCGAGGTAACAAGGCGGGCTTTAATATACTATTTGTGACATTTAACGTATTTTAGTTTGGAGACTTACGAGATGCCAAGCTGCGACATCCCTATATCAGCACCTTCGGTACCCGTACAGCAACCAGAGAGCGCTACTCGAAAGAGGAAAGTTTCGGTTTAGTAAGTACATTATTTATATAGTTGGTTTTTTTCTTAAATATATTTTAAATTAATGGCTGAGCCGTCGAACAATGTTAGTAGGTACTCAAAACAGCGATGGTCTCAACACAACACGACTGAATTACTAAAAGGCCCAAAGCCAACGTCTTTACGTCGTTTCCGTGACTCGAACACGTAGAAAGTTATTTTATATTTATTTATGTGAATACAATTATATTAGTCAGACTCGGGATTTGGACCTAAGGTTTGGGATCTCATGAGCTAGCCACGGACAACAACAAATCAGCTAGGCAAAATAATGCACACAAGTTAGTAAGCCGAACACTTGCTTACCATGCAACTGGGAGCTTATCTTGTACGCAATGTCTGTTTTTCGTATGGAATTAGTGTATCTTTATAGTATACATTTTGTACACGATTCTTGCTAAAAATATGTCCTTTGTTTTATGTGGGGAATATTTCGCGATTCATTTTTTTTTTAGTATTAGCTGCCGGTAAATTTCCCACTGCTGGGCTAAAGGCCTCCTCTCCCTTTGAGGAGAAGGTTTGGAGCATATTCCACCACGCTGCTCCAATGCGGGTTGGCGGAATACACATGTGGCAGAATTTCGTTGAAATTAGGCACATGCAGGTTTCCTCACGATGTTTTCCTTCACCGCCGAGCACGAGATGAATAATAAACACAGATTACACACATGAAAATTCAGTGTTGCCTGCCTGGGTTTGAACCCGAAATCATCGGTTAAGATGCACGCGTTCTAACCACTGGACCATCTCGGCTCCGCGCTGTCGCGATTCATAATACCTATAATATCCTTCGCTAAGTGATCGAAATTCAATCAGAACTTTTTTTAATTTGAATTTTCATATTTAGCTCTTTTTTTTGCTCTTATATCCATATTTTTATTGCTAACAAACAATTGAGCTCGTAAATAGCTAACAAACAAAAACATAAAATGGATTTTCAAATAGAGCTGCCCGTCCACCTTCGTCCGAGTGAAATAAGAAATTGATTTCTTTTCCGATCGCAACGTCATATACTTATCAATACTTTCCAGGAACTTTAAAATATACAAAAGAAAAAACAAAACAAACGATTCAACTGGTTGGAAGGAGTTAAGTGCAATATACACATACACAAAACCATCTTATCATATTATAAAAATCAAAATCTACTTTATTCAAGTAGGCTCTTACAAGCACTTTTGAATCGTCATTTAACAAACTATTTAAAGTAAAGCTACCACCGGTTCGTAATGTAGATTCTATCGAGAAGAACCGGCAAGAAACTCAGCAGTTACTCTTTTTCAATATCTAAAAATACAGTCATGTTAGTTAAATACAATTATATATGTATGTTATAATCGACTTAAAACATTTAAAATAAATATTAATGAGCACTTATTGTTATATTTTAGTTATATACAAAAGATAACGTAAGAGATTCATCAAGAACACAATTGACAGTTCAATTTTTACAAACCAAGATGGATGCCCCTTTTGCCCTACCAATTCCCTCAGTATGCAACAATAACGACAACAGTTGATTTTCTACTTACTTATGTTATATATTCAGAAACACCGGTTTAGTTTATATACTGGCAAGTATATCTATGTTCACCAATGTTTTGTTCTTATTTACAATTCATCTCGTGTCCAACGCCGGAGGAATACGTCAAGATGGAATTTCCATATTTAGTTAGAATTTCTAGTACATATTTAGGTCAATCAAAATCTAAATATGTTACAATGGATAGCGCATAATCTTATTCGTCCGAGAATAGAAAGCAGCAGCTCTCTGAAATTGCTAAATCATTTTCTGTCCACGAAACCCTTAGGAAACAATATTTATTTTAAGATAAATAAAGTTCTTAATTGTAAACAATGAATTTTTAATTAAAATAAAATTTAATCGTGTCACGTTATTATTCAAAACTGAAGGTGGTGAGGGTGAGGTGAGGGTCTATAAAGCCTTCTCCCGATATTCACTGCATCTTCTGATAAACATTTTAAGTACATTGGTTCTGTAGATTTCATTTACACGTTAAGCGGATTGGCAAATGGGCCACCTGATGGTAAGTGGTCACCACTGCCCATAGACATTGGTGACGTTAAACAATTTAACCATTCCTTTCATCGCCAACCCGTCACCAACCCTGGTAACTGAGACGTTACGTCTCTTGTGCTTTTAGTAACACTGCCTCACACCCTTCAATCCGTACGTAAGTACTAAGTATTGTTACTTGGTGGTGGAATATCTGATGTGTAGGTGGTAATTACCTAGACATGTTTGCACAAGGCCTTTATAGTCTATCTGCCCGTCCTAACTATGTACGATTGGAATAAGTTTTTATTTTGTTTCAAAGAATCCTGAAACCAAGTTGCTGCGCTACCTACTGGATCCAATTTTAGGGGAAATCAAAATCGATTTAGCTGTCTAAGAGTTCAGATGCATGCCGACATATAGAAGATTTAAAAGAAATATACAAAAATATATACTGTTGATGTGCCTGTATTTATTGTATAATTAATTTGTATTATTTTGTATTTTATATATGATATTTTTGATAGGGCTCAAGTGAATCAACACGGTTTCATAGGATATGTTACGTGAACGCGCTAGCTTTTCACTTTATTTGTGCCAATTCAAATAAATAAAGGTTTGCTTTAAAGTTTTAATTAAAATTTTCAATGGAAATATACTAATAAACAGTGGTTTACAATCGGCGATACCGCGAAGAATAGGTACATATAACAATATAAAATTGGCTGAAATATATGTGAAGTAGAATCAGTACCAATAAAATGATTTCTTGAGATTCTTATAATAGAAATCTTATATATAGACTAGCGATCCGCCCTGGGTTCGCACGGGTGCAATTTTATGACATAAATAAAGTTTGTACCCAGTCTGTAGCACTGAGCAATGACGTAGCTCTCCAGTGATAAACTTTTTAGTAGGGGTCATTAGTTCTGGAGATTACCTCCTACATACAAACTAACAAATTTCACCTCTTTATAATATTTATAGATATTCTAGTAGTTTAGTAGCGTGTGCCTTAATCTTCTTATGATCTTTCGTTTATATTAAACTTACTACTAGTTCCGCCTTGTGCGAGTAAAATTCATACAATGTTACGTATTCCTCGCCTCCCATTTCCCCCTTAAACTTGACATTGCGGCAGAGCGTTAGCGGAGTGTTCATTTATAGGAGAAAAATATATTCGAAACTGCTTTCTAGACTCAACAATTTTGGATGTGCATTGATGACCATTAACTCAGTTAACCTAACTGGTTAGTCAGTAGTTTTGGCTGACTGACCAAATAATTTTATAAGTATTACTTCGCTATAAGATACAAGAAGGAGTAACCTCCTACCAGTGAGTGTAAAAAGTCTCAATCGCTTTATAATATTCCAAATGTTTCGAGACAAGAATATATATACAATTCATGTACATAAATCTCAACTAAATATAACGGGTTAAGATACCAGATACCGGTAAATTGTGTGTGTGTTTCAATGTCCGTGTTTCAGTGCCTAATCGATACTTATATAATCGAATGACTATATACAACTATACACAACGTACAGCTAAAACTACCAGACAACAGAGGGGGCTGGCTTAAGGGCGGGGGGCGGCTGTATGAATTTTATCCGCACGAAGTCGGGACGGGCAGCTGTACTTATATAACTCACTAGTCAAGCTAATAAGGCAAATGCTAATCCCAGGTAAACCCTATTAAAAGACGTTGCGTCATTTTTATAAATTATTACCTAGGTGCAGAATTGCTTTGTAAAACTGTCTGGCCTACCTAGTATCATCGGGTCGGTTTAAAAAGTGTGTGAGCCAATTTAACTACAGCCACAAAAGACGTAACATCTTAGTTAATATATCCCTATAATAGTTTATGGCGTGTTATGGTTAATATTTCATACAGTACCCATTTCTACCCATTAGCTAGACCGCAAATATGTCATAAATTGTGAGCAAATAGAGTGCTGTGCTTGAACACAAAGCTATGCCCTGTGCAAACGGCTGTCAGTCATGAAGTCAAAGTATTTGTCCATTGGCAATACCTTCTGGCAGCAATTATAAAAAACCAAATACAAATAACAATAAACGATTTTGTTATATGACGCTATATGTTGTTCTCCAACGAATACGCGTCGAAGCGTTCCCTGGAATTCGGTTAGTAAATTACCTATTTCATAGTTTTAATTAAAACCTTGTTACAAATAGGTTCTTTTTTAATTTTCAATCTAGCTTCTCATTTGAAAAATTATGTAAATACTCATGTGGCTCGCTTCATTCGCTTATAAGATTATCATTCTCTCGTTACTGCAGTGTTGAGTTATTTAATTATTTTCTTTATTTAAAGTAGATAAGGAGACCGCGAAATAGATCACCTGCCATAGACATTTGTCAAATATGAAATATTAACCATTCCTTACATTACCAATGCGGGAACAACAATACTAACAATTCCTATTTGTCCAAAAAATATCTGATGTCGTGCTGCTACCCTCTCAGGCGGCCTTGTTCAAAGCGAGATCACCAATTGAATTGTTTTTATTTAATATCTTCAGGCTAAGCCTCTATCGCCTAGAATATATTAAAAATGTAAGGCCAGATTCTCTGCTCAAATTCGTCCCACTCTCTGCTAAGTTCTGCTCTTTTTATTGTGCACTTCATTACGGGTTATGCTTGTCTTAGTTTTTTAATATGAATTCTACTACCCACTTTATAATATTAACAATAAGACTATCTGCGAAGGTAAACTGTCAAAATTATAACAAAACAAGTCACTAATGAACATTTTATCTACTGGTTGAATTGACGTCACAAATAGGATAACCATGTTGGATATGTCGAAGCCACATCAAGCCTTCGCATTTCAACGCAGCTATTTTCAGATACATCAAATTCTTTTGTCAATCCTATACATTTTGGTATTTCAAAAAAAAAGAGTTCGTCAATCAAACGAATGTGTCGAAGCCCGTTCGTACGATATTCATATAGTTCTATAGTTAAACTTGTGTTTTGTTATGTCCATGGAACGCGCTAGGCTATTTAAATTATACAATTATATAAAGTTCACAAAGACGTCGTTAATAGAATAACCCTTGTACTTATTATTTCCCCAATTCTATTCAATCACAAAGCGACCAATTAACCCGCCGAGTGACTGACCTATTGCTGTTGTTGGCGGAGCACCTGCTACCAATATTGTGTTTTAACGAGGCTTTCAAATCTAAACGCTCACAGAAACATAGCGTGATATAGCTTTAGCTTAGCTTACATCATTTAAAGACGAATAATACGGCGTGCGACGAAATGAAGCCTTGTTACCCAATCTTATTGAAAAGATCGACTGGGTTTAAACTTAGTAATTTCTGTCATTCACAATAACGGTATGTAATGATATTGAGATGTTCCGCTTCTGGGATAACGTCTTCCATCCTAGGTATTATAAAGTTGTAGTTAAGTTTCCAAAAAATATAAAATACGTACAGTCAAAGGAAGTTTAATGCTTATATTGTTACCGTTATTTTTTTAACCTTAAGATGTGCTAAAATGTACATTGACGATAGTGATCTAGTATACTTCAAATTGTATTTAGCTCAATATTACCGAAAAAAAAAAATTTTGTTACGAAATAATGAGTCTTTAATATTTTTAAGTCTGGGGCACAATCTAAAATACTTTACTTGGTGGTAAAACTTTGTGCAGGCCCGTCTGGATAATATTATTGTTTTTCAGATTGAAGGGCGAGTTAGAGTTTGAGGACATTTTAGCTCCTAATGTTGAATGGTTGAATAGTCGAATGGCCGATGGTGTGACTTTCCACCAGTCTGTATGTTCGAGCATTCTTTATAATATATATAAGTAACTTTTATCATCTATATATTTCAATTGCGATGTATTCACAGTAGAGGGTGAACTTTATTCATTCTTGTATTTCTAGGTAACCCTTCGTAGTTTTATAATCTACCGCCGTTCCGTGTTTATATTATACGACTTCGCGTCGCTAGCGGCCGGACTGATCTAATAAAATATAATTGTCTTTGAAAACAGAGTTGTGTGTTTTATTATCGGTACGTAATTAAAGCGACGTTATTATGTATTTTCCTCAATTCTGCAAATGTAAATAATAATCTTCTTACGTTTATATTTTAAAATGAGAGTTTTGTTAATATGAATGTGTGTGTTTGTATTTTATTTACATTTACTACAGTTGTCTGCCTTCGTCATAACATTATATATAACAGTACTATTGTCGCTCGCGTTTTAGGGGTCAAGTGTTAGGTAAAAAAAAGTTGAAAGATGGGGTTCAATCTTGCTTCAAACTAAACTTTATTTGGTTCAGTTCAGTGTTTGGCCATCAAAGGACAACATACAGACAGGCAGAGCAATTATTGCATTTATAATATGAGTATTGATAAATGCAACAGTGAGTTTATATGTTAGGCTTTCACATCTTAAATACTCAAACGACAATCATGAAATTTGTCATACATTTTGTTAGGGGGTATACACAGAAAAGAATAAAACCGTAAAAAAAATTAAAAAAAGAACGGCCCCGTTCTAATATTATATTTAATAATATCATTGCATTACAATAAACAATAATTGATGTCGACCTGGCCGATTTTTAAACGGCAGTTAATCTCAAACGAAACAAGTCACAAGCGGAACAAATTGTATGTGTGCATTACGCACACGAATGTACTTACCATTCCCTCGTATTCCGTTGAGTCAATTCCACCACAAAGGGACTTAGTTCAGGCACGGGACTGACGGCCTTACGCGCTTAGCCATAGCCATCCCATTTCCATAGCCCATAGTAGATCCGTGCGCAAACAACATATTTAACTTGTGCAATGTTTCTACCTGCATTTTATGAAGTCCTTAAAGCCTTATCAACTAACATTGTAATATGTTCGTCAGTATCACAATTCAAGGAGTCAAATGGGTCAGAAATCCTTATCGTATCGGTAACATTTATAATTGCTTTCTGAACTCCTTAGTACGCGCTCTCTCGGGGGGCGTTGAACTTTAATTAAACTAAGAGTTCCCACTTTGAACACATTCGCAATTTATACGTGTCATACCTGTGAAGCAAATTGTGTGTGTATTTTGTATGTTATATATAGGCGGACAGTAAATTGGGCCACCTGGTGTTAAGTGGTCACCACCAGTATATTGGCGCTGTAAGAAATATTAAGTATTATTTGCATGGCAATGCGCCACCAGCTTCGGAAATTAAGATGTCATGTAGTTACACTGGCTTACTCACCCTTCAAACCGGAACAAAGCAATACAGATATTGCTGCTTGCCGGTAAAATATCTGATGGGACGCGTTGTGTATCCCTAGAAGACTTGTATAAAAACCTACCACCAAGTCCATATTGTAGTGACATCACTGTAACCGCGACTGGTAGCTAAATTAATTCTTCTTGCCTAATTTCAAACCAGTGATAGCTTTATATTTAATAGAATCCTGGAAAAGAATTACTTAAATAACGTATATTTTGATTTTATTTATATTTTATAAGCAATACTCACATTTATCTGAGTATTGCTTTCTTCTACGCTTTTCATGTCAATAATGGTATTCTGTATGTAATCAACCTATGTTCAAACCTTTTGTAAGAGTACTCGAAACTCAACGCAGAAACTATTTCTTGTAATGTTATAATGTTATAAATATTATACTATAAATAAGGATCATTGAGTAAAATAACTTTAACGTATGAAGGAAAGCGATCATCAAAAAAACGTATTACCGTAAATCGGTTTTCAACATTTCACGAGTGAGCTCAGGCCGGTCACTATTTATATATCGATATTTAAGTTATTATATGTCGATATTTACGTTACATCACTGATTGTCGAGCTTGCTCCTCCAGTCGCGTCATTTGTTTTTAAAATGTCCCTTCGATTATGTTATTAACGTAAAAAAAACAGCAAAGGAAACGAATACGAAAAAAATATTGGTGTCACAGCTTGTAACACAAACGCTGTAATGATCAGTTCTTCTGTAACTTATGTAATGTTACATATTGTATCAAAAATAGGTGAAATTTCATAGATACACCCAATCATTCTCTGGAACCGTTACGAAACATGCGAATGCTCCTGGTGAGGGACCGCCTTTACGGAATACCACTGATTCCATTTCGTTTCTTATCGACGGGACAATAGTTATTTTAATATTATTTTAAAGATCATTATTGCACAAATGAACAACAAAAATGAATGATTTCGCCCAGGGGCTAAGACACGCGATTCTTGATCAAAGTTCAAGCCCGGGCGAGAGCTGGTTACTGATTATTATCAAAGTAGTGAAAAGTATAATAAATTATTTCGAAACAAACTTCAACTTCGCTATTTTGAACTGTAGATTAAATAAATAAAAATATTTTCGCATTGTTATACTTCTTCCAAGCGAATAAAGGTAAAAAACCGGAGTTACAACTTTGGCAGCATACGCCGTTTGCTGGCATTCAATGAGTGTACAATGTCGTTGTCGTTCGTAGTAGCATCAGTACTTCCGATGTGCCATTAAAATACAGCGTTCCAGGCCGAGGGCCGGATGTAACGGCTTTCAGATTGCCAATATAAGCTTAGTGACTGTCCTCTTTGTGACACACTGCCGTGTAGATAGTGGTTTTATTTATTTATCATTATTTCAGTTTTTAGGGCTTCGATGACTATGACTAGCATTAGATATTGAGTTCTGGTTTGGAGGGTGAGTGAGGAATAACAACAAGGAATATGACATACTCAAGGTTAGAGGGACATTGTCGATGTTAGCGATTGTTGTATTTCTAACACTACTAGTTTATTTGGGGGTGACGACCTTCTATATGCAGTTGCCAGTCTTCCTTTTCTCGCTGGAAAAACGCTCTTATGCGTTTCCCCACGCGACGTGGGGCGGGGTGAATGCCTGCTAAAACCAGCGGTACCCACACCGTCTTTTCAGGGGGACATCACGGGAACGCTTAGGCATGCTACCTCTAAGATGCAGGTGCCAGTCTGGCTGTTTTAACAAAAAAAATAAAAAAAAAAGAAACATGGCAAATAAACTATAGATATGAATAGTTATTATTAAGATAAATATATGATATCACTGATTTTTCTGTAGATTTTTTACAATTATTATGATTAGTACATTGTTTTGATGTATCGCCTAAAGTTGAACCAATGTTAGCCATGTAAGCGTACGAAAACATTCTTATAAATTATATACACAAACCTTCCTTCTTTATCGCTTTTTCTATCAGTGAAAACCGTATCAAAATCCGTTCAGCGGAGAGAAAAACGGAGATACTGACATGCAGAAATCGACTTTGGTTTATACTATTAAATAGATTTCGATTCCATTCGTTGATTCCAAATCATCTGGAGATAGAAATAACTTTGAGGATATTAAACTCACCTAATCAAATAATTGTTTTATCGACTTAATACGATTATAGTTTCAGCGTTAAAAAAGAAATAATATTATGATCACGAGACAAAAAATATAATTGTTATATGATAAACACAAATGTCGTATGTATTACGTAACTGTGAATGCAAATTTAGGCTGTAGATATGTTAACTGATTATCAACCAATTCACGTTTAATTTCTTTCAACGAGCACCAACTTCCCCCTCATAATCACCCCGTCTATCAACCCCATAATATGTTTCGGTAACATACATATATAAAATCGTTTGTCCTTACTCAACACTCAGCAAAACCTTTAATCTAGTTTAAAAAGATGAAATTTTGTATATATGTTTATTTTACAACGATGAATCCGCTAAGAAATTTCAACTTTAAGAGGAAATAGTGGGAGGGATCAGTTAGTAAAAATTTTATCCGTACGAGCTCGTAACGGCTAGCACTTATGAAGGCTATCGAATATAAATTAAAAATATTTCTACAATATAATCAAGAGTTCAGACACGGACAATCTCAGCTCATGTTTTTCTTGGTGGTAGAGCTTTGTGCAAGCCCGTTTGGGTAGATACCACCCACTCATTAGCTATTCTACCGCCAAACAGCAGTACTAAGTATGGTTGTGTTCAGGGACGTCACATCTTAGTTCCCAAGGTTGGTGGCGCATTGATGTAAGAAATGGTTAATATTTATTACAGCTCTATTGTCTATGGGTGGTGGTGACCACTTACCATTAGGTGGCCCATTTGCTGGTCTATATCATAAAAAAGTGTTATTTTTTTTAAATCTTTGTATTTTGTTTACAGTGCGACCAGCAGCACCTACGACGATGACGGCACCGACGATAACCGTTCCAATCGAACTTTGCCCGACAAAAAGTAAGTTTTTATTAAATAACGTGTTATTAGTTACACGTTATCATCTATTGCTCGCTCTCCGATAACATTAATTTTGCATTCGAAAGAAGGAGACAAAACATCGTGTTACTATACAACTGTTAAACAATATTATTAGAGAACATTGTAATGTAGTATTTCAGAAATTTGCTTGTTTTTTTTATCTTTCCGTTTTTATAAGGTAGTCCTGGATTAATTATGTCGGCTGTATTCGTTAGGATAACAATTTGATATAAGGTGACGTTGCTGCCAGTGCAAGAATACGTACAACCATTACTGTGTTCTGATTTTATTAATAAGTTAAAGATCTTAACGTATGATCTTGATAACCAATTGACTCCTATTTACTGGTATTGCGTGAGTTTACTCGACGCACACATAATTGTTGTTGCAGCTTATGCTAACTTTATTTTATTTTACAATCATTTTGCAGGCAAAACCATAGCGAGATTGAAAAACGAAGACGCGATAAAATGAACACATACATATCAGAGTTGAGCTCAATGGTGCCTATGTGTGGCGCAATGGCCCGCAAGCTAGACAAGTTGACCGTGCTCCGTATGGCCGTTCAGCACTTAAGATCAGTACGCGGTGCACTTTCCGCGGGACCATTGACAGTCAGACCGCGTCCCGCTTTTCTCTCAGAGCGAGAATTGAACGCTCTGGTGCTCCACGCGGCTAAGGATTGTTTCTTGATGGTCGTTGGCTGCGATCGCGGGAGGCTGCTTTATGTTAGCGCCTCAGTTACGAGACTATTGCATTACGATCAGGTGAGATTGGTTTTATGTAATGTGATAAAACTAAACGGTGTCATACGATTGAGCGAAGGTTTTGATTAAACGTATGTCATGTAATAATGTATACAATTGTTAATCAAGGCAACCTTTCGTATTTGCTTTTGCGCTTTCAGCACGCTCACAAGACTTGACGAAAATTGTATGTATTGTTGTAAATGTCTTGTACGTCGAAACGGCAAACGATATGCTCCTCTCTTTATCGTGCCCTCTCCTCCCTTTTGTATCTATGGCACATATACAATATATATACCTCGCTGCTATATATAATTGTGTATTTTACTTTTATTATTAATTCCAATAACCATCAAAGGAAATTGTATATAATGTTAATAAAAATATAAATCGTCTTTATGTCAATAATATCATGATATAACTTAATTTGCTTAGTCTTAGTGTTTTAAAGATATAACTTAATTTGCGCACTCTGCCTGTTAGTAACTCTATATGATCTTTAAAATTTAAATGCTTGTCAAGAACATTGAATTTAATTTTTTCGGAAGAGGTTATAGTTGGACATTGATAGCTTGGGTTGTTTTTATTGGAACAAGAGTGAAGTTTGAGGAATACTGGAGTTTTTGGTTGAGAGTTTGAACGAATGGAGAAAGTTACGAAATTAGATTATGTAGCGTTGATTGTAAGGTGTAGAGAGTGGATTCAATGCTGGACGGAGTTCAGTCCATTCTGGGCTATAGTTTGGAGTTCAGGCCAAGATTTACCAATGAAGGTAATAGCGGTATCGTCAGCAAAGGAGACAATTTGTCCATTGGGTATATGCATTCGACAAAGGTCATTTTTATAAATAAGAAATAGAATTGGCCCAAAAATACTACCCTGTGGAACGTCGTAAGAAATCGACAGCTCATCACTAACATGGTTGCTGATTTTGGTAATTTAAGAACGATTAGTAAGATAGTTATTTATGGATTTCACATCTCCACCTTTGAATATAGGAATTACTATAGCCTTCTTGAATGATCTTGGAAAGATGTCCATGTGGAAATTAATAACTTTATGCATCGCGAATTTTTATCTGAATAATTTTCATTGCATTGACGCGCTCGTTAAATTTAATACACGCAGAGATTTATCTACGTGTAAATCGACGTATCTGTGCTTTATATTTAAGGACGAAATGTATGAACAATATTGTTTTTATTTTTAGTTCTCCTGTGATCAGATGTTTTTTTTGTATTATTTTTTTATATGTTATATATTTTTTGCAAGCTATTATTAAATTGTTTCAAGTTATATTCTAGATAGTAGACATAACGAAATAGTTGTATACTACTAAAAGTGTTACGAAAAGGTAAATAAAAAATTTTTGTTGCAGTCCGAGTTACTCGGTCAGAGTCTCTTCGACATCTTGCATCCAAAGGACGTCGCTAAAGTTAAAGAGCAGCTCTCGTCCTCAGACCTCAGCCCTAGGGAGCGATTAATAGACGCCAAGAGTACGTATCGATTCATTCCTATAAACTATTCCACGGAGAGCGGGGATTATGCCTTCAGAACGCGAAGTGCGTCGCCTCAAGTGCGGTCACACTAACTTATATCCTATATTTAATAACTTTGCAGCGACTGACGGCGCCACATAGAATTGCAAAATTATGAAATGTTCTGTTATTTGTTAAAATAAGATAATCCATATTTAATAACCAATTAAATCATTGTATCTATTTTTAAATATATTTTTTAACTGTGCTGTGACGCGTCATGCGGTGTACCGAAATTTTATCAATACATTATTTATTTATAGTTTCCGTATACCTAATATAAATTTCCTAAATTAATTAGTTATTTCATATAGTTTTCATCGTCATAAATCAAATTCATTATTTCATCATGAATGAATGCTTACGAATGGTGATAGTAATTGTCATGACAGGTTATTGTGCGCACTCAATAACGGTCCTCTATAGGAGATTCCTCAACCATTTTGTGTTTGCGTTCTTTTAAAATATGTTTGTGTGTGTAAATTATTTGAATGTGTATCGATTTTATACATTTGCCTCTGTAGTGGTTATTTAGGCGGGAAAAGGCGGCGACGCTTGGACTCATACTAATACGCAATTATATATATTACCTATATTCACTTGGTAATTGAAAATTCGCTTTGTGCAAACCCGTCTGGGTAGGTACTGCCCAGTCATCAGATATTCTGCCGCCAAGCAGCAGTACTTGGTATTGTTGTGTTCCGGTTTGAAGGGTGACTGAGCCAGTGTAACTACAGGCACAAGGGACATAACATCTTAGTTCCCAAGGTTGGTGGCGCATTGTATGGTAATATTTCTAACAGCGCCAATGTCTATGGGCGGTGGTGACCACTTAACATCAGGTGGCCATTTGCCAGGCTGCCTACCTATTATGTTAAAAAAAAAATCTATGCCCCATTCCAATCAAATAAAGATAAACAACCCTTATATTTACATATTCAATGCGATTTGCTCATACATACATACATACATACATATAACGAATCGTTCTTGATTAGTATATTTTTAGATACGACACGACACTATTTCACGTCATTACTAATATCCACTTTAATTTTTCTTCCAAAGTTCCGATAATAACTTCGCTGACACGTACACCATTTTTTCTCAAATCCATAATGAATATCATAGACTAATTATTCAAGATCTCGACCAATCACATCGCTTCAATTGATGTCAAATATTTACTTGTCTTTAATTCACTCGTGGTTGAAAGACTATAGTTATATTGTGATACTGTTTGCACCCGATAGGTATTTTCTAAGCATCTTAAATATTTTCGTCATTGTCATCATCATTTTATCCTTTTATCCTCTGTTGTACATAAACCTTTCACTCTCCTTGACAGCTCGCTTCCAGTCGTTGCCAGCTCCTTTAGGTATATATACACCACCTACATATTTTATAATATATATATATATATATATATATATATATTCCAATCCAAAAAAATGATTTATAGTTTGTTATGATCAATGTTTACCTTGATGATGTTATAATAGTAACAAATAAAAGGAGTTATTTAACCAATTGAATTTATATCGTTCACGTAATCTTCGTAATTGTGTCGTAAAATAATATTGAATAATGATTTAGTAATACTTGTTAATATTATAAAACATCAAGATACGCCTTGTTAATAAAACAAATATAATTTATGATTTCTTAAAAGATATTTAAATATAACATAGAACGTATAATTTCTATAGGTACGTATATTAATTTAAGCCTTCTTTGTTTAGCGATGTTACCAGTAAAGGCGGACGTAGTGGCTGGAGCATCACGTCTCTGTCCCGGCGCTCGACGCTCCTTTTTCTGTCGTATAAAGTGTCGTATGTCCAACAACCAAGGCAGCAGCACCGTTACCAACACGACGTGCCCGCAACCGAACCAAGTTAAGGAAGAGAGCGAAACCAACGCCAAAATGAGGAAGAAACAAGCTCATGAGAAGAAGTACTGCGTCGTGCAGTGTACAGGTATTTTGTTTATTATTTAAAGCACTTTATAATCATTTTTCTTTTTTCAGCAATAGGCTTATATAAAATAAATGTCCGTCAACTGTGGGCTCTTAAGCTTAGAAAATGTACGATCACCTGGCAAAGATGTGTCGGGTAGAAAGGCTAGTGGACCAGTGGAAATGCAGGCTTAGTCTTCTTAGATCATACTGAATTTCATGGTTTATATTATGCTTATATTACGCTTATGGACAGTAGTTTATTTGATTACTTACAATATGGTGACCATTTTTAAGTAGAAATGATGATCGTGTTGAATGGTGGCGAGGAAGATAGCAATTTATTCCGATTGAATTTCTAATGCTAAGACCGCATATTTTCTAATGTAGGGTCGGTAATTGGGTCGAGTTTAGAAATTAGAAGATTAAGGTGTTTATTAATCTATATTTAAATTTTCCACTTCAGGTTATCTTAAGTCGTGGGCACCAGCAGAAATGTCGGAAGCTGGTAATGCGGCGGACGGCAATCCGGATGACGGGGACGCTTGCAACTTGTCCTGCCTCGTCGCTGTCGGCCGAGCGTTAACAGATCTCACGCCTCAGGCGCCGCCCGCGCCCTACACCCGCTACGTGCAGTACATATCGAGGCACGCTACCGACGGGAAGTTCCTGTTCGTCGATCAAAGGTGATAAATACTTCGATTTGTTTAAAAATCGTCCGTTTGTAATGAAACTTTTGCCCGCGAAAATTCCTGGCACAAAAAATTTGGTTTTTTTTTTCTTTGTATGTTCGTTTCGTGCAAAGCCAGCACGGGTAGCTCATTATCAATCATTATCATCAAAATGTAATCTATTTATAAGAAAATAATGTTTTTTTTTTCTAAAGATCGCAAAATAAGTACAGGTACAATTCCTTCTCCGCGTGACATAAGTCAATATTACTGAACGTAACGAATACGAATGTGAAATAAAACTTTGTATAAGTATCCTGGAACGGAACAAATGTGTTTAGCAGTATTTATTTTCACTTCTTACGTTATGCTTGTATTTAATTTATAATATTTTTTCAGGGTGACACTGGCGTTGGGTTTTCTGCCTCAAGAGCTTCTAGGCACAAGTCTATATGAATACATTAGCGCAGCAGAACTTGGTGCGGTCGCTCGCACCCATAAATCCGCACTTCTGAGGCGTGACGCTTTACGGACACCGCCATATTGTTTCCGGCGTAAAGATGGTACATATGCAAGAATCCAGACTCACTTCAAGCCTTTCAGGTAAACTATTATATATTTTTTAATAATCAACTTACAATTACATATAAATTTCCATTGCGGTGGCCATTCTCAAGGGATACTAGAAAACCATCAGCCACTATGTAAATACCGAGAACTACTCCGAAAACATGTCAAAATAAATTATCTACTTGTACCATATGGAACTTTAAAAAGACAACAAAATTAGGCAAAGACCTTTCCAATGATACTAACATTAACAAGGTTATAAAACCTCCTATAAATAAACTGGAGAAAAAAAATCTCATTCTCTTAATAATTAACCGATACAATGACTTCGTTTCCAGGAATCCATGGACAAAAGACGTCGAGTGCCTCGTCGCTAATAACACATTGGTGACAGACGAGCAAGTGCAACCCCTACTAGAGGACTGCAGTTTCTTCGACATATACAAGCACAGTACGTACAACAGTTAAACTATCGTTTGATTATACGCAGCAATTGTGCATATTGAAGTACTACGATTTAATGTTTAACTTGTACCCCAAATTTATATAGTCATCAACTGCTACTTTTGGGTAATGAAGCATTAATTTTCCTTTTTAAAATTAAATTACCTTTTTGTCGCTTTGCTGTTCTCCCTTTCTATTGATAATATCATATGAATTCCTGGCTTCACTCTCTTGTCCCATGTATTTTTGGTCAGCACGGTTTGTTATAACAAAGGCTTGGAACGGAATTTGACAAAGATCAGGTGGGCATTGAGTTATTTTTTTTGGGGTACGCTGTTGCAGTTGAGTTGTTTTTAAAAGATTCTTCTTCCACGCTGCTCCAATTCAGCCTGGTGAAACGTGTGACATTATTTTGTATATCTCTTGCACATTTTCTCATGATCAGTGGTAATATTTTTAATTCATGTCAATATATATATATATAAACAGATAGATGGACGAAGACACTAAGATATTGAACATTTTATCGTTCCATTATACATGTGTGTGTGGTGAATAGGATAATTCTACCACTAACTATTCAAAGAGGCACGCGTTAGGTGCTATATATCCGGATTCGATCTAGTCATTCGCTTTGAAAAATGTAATGCAATTTACTATTTCCATATTAGTGTAATTCTAATTTAAGTTACAGTATGTTTTAAGAAATAAGTTCATATTTAATTATATTATAATTGAAATGCAACTAATTAAGTTGATATCAAATCTTTTTTAAATGCCAAGTATGAAGCCTTGAATATAATCGCCTCATTGTTCTGTTTTTGCGGGACTATATATACAAACAAACATAAAAAATACACGGGACAAATCCTAGCGGGACTCATGGCTGTATTAATTTTGTGGCCATTATTGTATTTCGTCAACATCGACGATTTGGCACTATAATATATATGTAAATGCAAATCAATGATCTACTACTACTGGTGGTTAATTGTTTGTTCGATTTTTAATTATTTTTTTTTTTTTAATTCTTGTTTCGTATGCAGTTCACCACATTTTTATTTTATTTAACAGTGTTATTGTTATTTTTATTTTTTTACTGCACATAACGACGTATGTAAGATCGACACCTTTGGTCCATACGTTCGTTTATTTGCAGGCGAGCCATTTTGGGACCAACTTCATAGTACGCTTTCAGAAGCTGATGTCGAAATGCAGCGGTTGATAGACTCACAGATCGAGTCACACAAGATAGGCTCCACAATAGCCGAAGAGGCGCTCAGGAGATCGTCCTCGGACTATTCACCTGAGCTCTCGGCAGATCTATTGCAAGATACGGTGTTTACACCACAAGTATGAGATAAATTTATATATATGATTATAGTTTAGATTAACTCGTCGGTTAGTTGGAACGCACTAGGATATAATTGGCAATTCAGAGATGATAAGAAATAAATTATCTTCTAGAAGTCTTTCCAAGCAGGTAAAGTACAAAAAATCCAATAAAACGAATAAGGTCTTGCAGATGGAAACCTTTGACATTATGTTCACGACACTACCTGAAGATGACCATCAGCATGTGTTCCTCTGATAGCGTTTGGGTCTACCGCATAATTCTATTATCGAACGTCAGGTAATATAAATGAGTATCGAATTACGGATCAACATTTGTGTGATCCATCTCTTCTTCATAAATCATCATCGAATAAATCTCCAGGAAATTATAATTTTATTATAAATTGATAAGTTTCTAAAGACACGACTTTTTCTAACAAGGACAAATCGACAAGACATTATTGACTACCAGTTTCTAAAACTCTGGTCGAAGTCATATTAACTAATTTGATTGTAATGTGAACAGTCTTATTGGTCGAAGGAAACCGTTGATGCGATATCCGACCAATGAGCGTTCAGTATTTAATCGTAGTAGCAAAACTAACTTCTCCCATCGTTTTCAAAATTCGCTTCAAAACTTAAACTATGAAATGCTAGTATGTATATTTTAAGAGTGTATATTTAAAATAATATGTAGATACAACACAATATTCACTATCCAAATCTTTCTAGGGTTCGCTAGGCGATAACTTTCTGGGAGTCGATATATCAACTTACAACAACCAAGTACGGAACAACGTCCCGCTTAGCTCCGTCGGAGCTGAAGGATCACCCATACCAGAGGTGAATGGCTTATCTTCCACCAGTCCTCCATCAACATCCCCACCACTCCCGACTCTGGGTCTTGATGGTAATGGAGAAGCAGCTATGGCAGTCATAATGAGTTTACTAGAAGCCGATGCTGGACTAGGTGGTCCGGTCAACTTCTCCGGTCTACCTTGGCCGTTACCTTAAAAAATCACTCTTTCAAGAGTAATTTCCTAAGTCAATTTTTCGTTGATCTTTCTATCAGACAGCAATATTGTTTTAAGTTTTGATAATTACTCTAAACTTGATTATATTTTACTTATTTCTAATGTAAAACAGGCCTTAACTAATGAAATATCGTTACTCTTTCTCTTACAGTTAAATCTATCTCTTATGACTAGTTTCTGAAACGCCAATCAGTTAGATCAATTAATTTGACTTTAAACAGAATGGTCATTGGTCGAAGTTAACTGGGAACGCAATAGACGACCAATGAGAGTACAGTATTTAGTCAGATTACTTCATTTAACTTCAGACATTGGCAGTTTGTCTATAATGTTATATTAATTGGACCAAATTGTTTATTTGTTAAGGTCGTTTTACATTTATTTTGCACATCGCATGGCCGATACAATTTTTAAAATGTTTATACGACCTTTTAACTTAAACTTTAACTAAAATATATATGTAAAAATTGATTTATAAATGTTTCTTAAATTAAATAATCTGTGACGGTCATGCGATGTGCTGTTATTTTTAAAATTATAATATATGTATATATATATTAAGTTAACCTTTTTGGATATCCAAAATTGATAATTTAAAAAATTTACGTCTGTCAACAGATTTTTATATTTAACTATTCTATATACAATGTATTTCTATACGGATATATTTTTTCTCTCCCCTAAGACTTATCAAGCTTTACAAGTAAAAAGTCCAAATTTAAAATTTAAAATAAAATTTTTCATATACTATTTATGATCATTTTTGAATTGTGTAATGGGTACATCACTAAAGTTTTACTCTTTTTATTTTATGCTGGTGTAACACCAAGATGAGCTTAAAACTAAAAAATTATAAATTAAATATATTTATAAATTTAAAAAAACAAACAATGTTTTTTATCATAGCTCATGGAAAAAAAAATCAATGTTTTATGATTTAAATTTTTAGTTATGACATCTATATCACTTTCTTATAAACAATCAATATTTGCTATTAAAACGTCCATTGTATTAATAAATTATTATATTTTAAACTTCTGTGATTTAGAACCGGCACTAAGACTCGATAAATCTGTATTTAATATTTCTATTTTATATTACATTATTTCATAAAATAAAAATCTATTATACCGTATTATACTAAATATTTTAGTTACTACATTATGAAAAATTATTGGATCAAGAATTTTACATAACTGACTCAGAATGTTTCTTTACGTGCACATTTTCTTCGAAAGTTGTAACTAAAGCTTTAATAATTATGATATGAGTAAAATACATTGAAATTCAAAAACATTTCGCTTAGTATTGGTACTATTCTAATATATTTATGAAATATAATTATTTTAGTTTTTTTTTTTTGATTAATATAAATATATAATACTTTCGTATTTGATTTAATCAAATTTTAGTATCATAATAATTATAACAGTTAATGTAAAAGTTAAAAAAAAAACAATAATTTATGCACTTAAGATAACAGCCATTCTACATTAAGTTTTATGTACCGTATAATAATATAATTTTATGATCTGTAACAGCGTTGCAGAACTCTCGATAGTTTGACTATCGATAGTTGACCTCGAAAACTATTCAGGATATCGATAGTACTATCGGTAGTATCGTTTGATCAATACTATCGATTGCTCATGGCGAGCTATAGATACTATCGATAGTATTGACACGTGACAACACTATCGATAGACTATTGATACTATCGCTAACACTTTAACTATCGACAGTCTATCGATAGTTATCGATAGTGGACTATCGATATGCAACACTACTGTAGTTTGTATTATCCATTTAAAAAAAAAACGTTTTGTTTATAATAATACTTAAACTTTGAGAATTACGAGTAAATTATATATGTTTGTACGAATATATTTGATTTACAGTAAAAATATATTTGTTCATATTAGTTTCTTATTCTAAGACGTGGAAGCATTATATTATTTTGTAGATTCGAAATGAAATTATAACATGTGGTTGTCCCAATTAATGTTGTGTATTTAATGTTCATAAATGTTAGTAGGAGTAAGTGTCGCACTAATTCTTAGCAATTTTATGTAATCTGTTCGTTTGCTGTGTTACTTAAATTATATCTGACTTTGACGTACCTATTAAGTTCTTAACTATTTCAAAAACATAACCTTAATTTTTTTTCAACCTAAACAAACTCATATTTAAAAAGGTATGGTATTTAATTTGTATATCTCGGACATATTGCTGACTATAATGTAAAATATACTGTATTTAGTTACAAATTTTTACATAACTCTGTTCTATAATTAACAATTAAAATCAAATATGCATGTGTTGTCTTTTAAAAAGTTGTGACTAGGAATACAAAGTTTTCGGTTTGCCATAACTTTTGTAACTAATCAGCTTGTTTTATTTTAATTGTATATTCCTCGGATTATAAAACAAAAGATGGAGCGCGTGAAAAGTAAAATTTGGGATCCGCATATGAACGTGTTGCTCTACAGCGCTGTAAAATTATGCGTATGCGTGTCAGACATTCCCACTCAAACCGAATTGTTGATGCCTGATGGAAGCTAGTCGTTATCTTCTTATTTGCTATGGTGGCCGAAATATAGAGTTCCGCGCGCTCTTTCTGCCTTTTGTTTTATAATCTGAGGTATGCCCGTTCAATGTTAAGGCCTCTAAGCCTCTACATTCGCGTGGGAACCGACGGCGTAGCTGGATTGTAGATCGATCTCACGCACTTTTCGAGTATTCTCGCAAACCTGCGAGAGTAGAAAAGCGAAAGGGTCTTACCGCGGTGCGAAACGTGCTTCGCTTTTGCACCGGCCACCCTCGCAAAAATATAATTGACACAATAGTTTGCACGTCCTTTGTTGCTGAGCAAAACAGGGTGCGAACTGCTCTACATTCATGGATCGCGGGTTTGAACGGGAATGTGAAGAGGCCTTTTAGTAAATGTTATATTAAAGTAAATTAAATTGCGACATTATGTCTTCGATTAATTTTATGTGTAATTATGGGTATTTAGTAAGATATAAATTATAATTATGTTTTATTATGTTTAACAAAATAATGCTACATAAATGTAGCTATCAGAAATTAATCATGATTTATTCAAACTTTACTTTTTTTTTTATCAATTGATTATCACATCTATAATGATAATAATCAATACAAAACAATATTTAATTAAAAAAGTAAAGTGTGAATAATATCCGAATTAAACATTAAGACATGCAACTTGCATGTATAATTAACTTTTTTATTATTAAAAATGTTGAATAATATTATGATCATCCCATGGTATATTATTTTCTAGTTATATGAAATATAAATTTATTTGTATGAGGAAAGATTGTAAACAGCTTCATTTAGTCAATTTATAAATGGTGATATAAATTTTGTTAAAATATTTTTTATAGATAGTAATGATTATTTTTATTTTATAGATGAATACAATATATTTTATTTTCTCGACTGATATTTTATGAATTTAATTTAAGTTCAATAAAAATAATAATTCTATTAATGCATATTTAACAATTTAATTTGCAAATATTTGAAAAAGATTATCTTTACAACTTTTTATGAAACATGTATGTAAAAAAATATTTTCTTGTTTTAGTTATATTCATATTTTTCATGAGTAAACTTTTTATAAGGTTGTTTTTAAAAGATGCATTATTAAATTATTGATTATGTCCTTACAATTGGACCATGTTCTTCACTTATGATCCAACCCACAGAGACTAATAAAATTTATTATTTTTTTTTAAATAATATACTTAACATTATAGTTCTATACATATAAAGTTTAACAAGGTTTGTGTCTTCTGTGGCTTGAATCACTTTTGCACAACAGCCTGTCTGTTCTGTTCTGGATTTAATTCCTTAAAAATTGTTTACCTTACCACACTGCAATTTTGTTAATAATAAGAATATTTTATTACTATAATCTCGTTTACTTCAATAGTTAAATTAATACAAATAAAACTGTCGCTGTCCCTTTGACAGTTTTATTTGCATTAATTGGATTCCCTGGCTCTGAGAACATGGTCCAATTGATCTATTTGATTCTTAAAACATCACATTTTTAGGGATCATGTGTGAATGCTTTAATTTGATTGCAATATTGTTTTATTTGTTCAAGTTAGGGGATGGTCATAGAGTGTAGTCATGTTATATAGTTGTATTTGTTACTTGAATTTTCTGTTTAGTTTATTTTTTACTGTAGTAAAGTGTTTCAAAATATGTTTGATTTAAGCTGTGCATTTCATTTAAAAATTCCCCTCGTAAAATAACTGCCATAAGATTGAATGCAATGCTAAGTATATATTCAAATTATTATGTTGCAGAAGCGAATGTTACTTTATATAGATAATCAATAATAACTGGCTAAATGTGCTTTAACTTTATAAAAAATTACCTATAGCACCAATGTGGGATGAATTAAAAAAAGAAGCCTAAGCCCTTCTATGAGACTATATCCATTGCATTTATAAAATCAGTATTGGATCAGATTATGGAATTAATATTTCCAATTTAATAACACAACTAAATCATATTATAACTAATGTGCGGTAACATAAAAAATATGATAATAATTTACAGTTTTAATAGTTTTGCTTGTTTGTACATAATACATAATAATAGAAACAAGTTTCTAGTATAACAGCTGAGTAAGATATTACAGGACCTTACAGGTTACAAATAAAAACACCAAAAGTAAACCCTTATCTACTTTATTGCCTTACATCCACATTTCTAACCTAAAAACAATATGACGCTGTAGCAATGCAAGAACATTAGATTGTAAACATTGTTATCAATATATTGTTTTATTTGACCAATAACTTAGTACACTTAAAAATTGTATATTTAATATCAGTCTATGAAAATATTTACATAAAACATTGTAGACAATTTTACTATTAACGGTTGCATATTATAAAGGCACAAAATGGCTGTGATAAAGCCGCCACAGCAGTGAGATATAACATTTATAAATATTTTAATGTGCAATAATTACATAATAAAAATATTTGTTTTATTATTGCTGTCAATAAAGCAACCGATGACAGAACACTTCATCCAATCAAAAATGGCTATGGTACGACTAGCAAAGGAAATACTTCATATCGATTTTAATCTCCTATTGTAAAACTTTAATACTAATGTTTGCAAGCCACTTACTAATCGTTTCGGTCATATTATGTAACAGTCGTTTTAAGAAAATTCTTAAAGATACTACATTACTAGCAATGCACTTGTATGTTTAAAATTCAGGATAATAGGAATTATTCCATAGTATCACCATATTTGTTGGTAGAGGTAGATCGGGGTGGAGTCGGCTGAGCTCTGCTCACTGATGGTATTGTGTTTGGTTCCATTCTGGAGTTGTAAATAATGATTAAGCTTTTATATTTAACATACAACATTATTATCGCTTTTGAAAAACCATGAGTGTATTGCTTGAATGTGGAATTTTAATTTTGTTATATTAAGTATAATTTTGTGTATTCTAGTTTTATAAAGCTGAAAATTAACTTTATTGGATGACTACGACATACACCCACAGTAACTTTAAAATGATTAAATTGGGTTTTGTCATTTTAATTTTTTATTTTATTTAATTATATATATATGTACATATATTTATATGTATTCCTAATACTGTTTATTTTTTTAATAATTATTAATCTCACTTGTATGGGTCTTGACGGGAATCTGAGTACTCGGTGCGGTTTTTGCGACGAAGCTCATCATAGGACAAGACAGGCCTTGATGGTATGCTATCTGTGTGAGGGGTCGAACCTGAAATAAAAGATAAAGTTAATCATAAAATATTTTTGTACAGTAACATGAAACAATTTTTTTATGAGTTGTATTTAAAGTGTAAGTAGTGTCTTAATTAATGAGCAGATTTTACACTTAGTAAGTTAACACACTTGTAATAAAGGTATAAATTTTTTAAATAACTAATTACCTGAATCAGACCCTGGTCTAAACGAGTCATCATTGAAGAGTGGACGATCTGTATCGAGATCTAAGGAATTACCGGGGCCAGCATCTGAGTACACGTCGTCAGATGTAGCTCCAAACATGGTTGGAGCACGTTTCGTGGCTAACCTGTAAGATAAATAGTAATGAAATGCCTTCCAATTTATTTTACTATCGCAGACAAGCCAGTATGAGCCATTGGATGGTAAGCGTCACCTGTGCCTGTATACCTGATACTGCAAGGAGAAAATCTTTTATAAACAACTAACCTGATTTCTGGAAGGTGATTTTAGGAATGACATTAATTAGTTTAATTTTGCATCATTATTTAAAAAACTGACTGAAATATGTTGATTGTTTACTTGATATAAGTCCTTTCAAATGAAATGTTATTTAACAGCGGCAGCCAGACTAAAGAACTGACTGGAAAAAAATTATGCCACTATACTAATGCTTTTTGGTTTAATTAATGACTTTTCCCTTTGCAAGTAGTCCACATTTTAATTGGGAATAATCAATTTTATGCAAAAATAAAATCCAACTCCATACCCTGACCGTCCTTGCTTTTTTTCTCTTAACAGTTGTCCAATGTAACTGTTAGGTATTGCCATAAGCTTCTCAGCACAGGCTTGCTGGTAAGACAGTTTGCCGAGGAAATAGCCAACTATCACAGCCAATGTCACTTTGGGAATAGCACCAAAACGAGGGTTTGGCTTAAAAGTACCTGATTACAATAAATAAATATCACATGTTAATTAGTTAGGTTAAAGATACTTTTATAATTTATGGTGAAGCAAGAATAACCAGAATTTAATAAAGATTTGAATTTGTTTCACCACCAAGAATATTTAGTCCAACCAAATATATTAAAGTGCCAACTACTTGGAAGCTGTAATGATACTTGTCTTGTAATTGTTTACATTCACTAAGTCACCAAGCCTGTTACTCTAAATTATAGAATGATGTAATGGCAGAGTGAGCAAGGAATTCTTGCAGATTAATCTGGTTTACATATTATCAGATATAGAATTTTGATTACCAATAGAACCTTTGTACAAATATTTCAACCCTATGAGAAATATAGGATGTATAATATAATATAATTCTTACACATGACATTAAATAAATAAAATGTATCTGTTCATAAATAATAATTCTAAATTCTTGTATTTCATAAGCAGAAGAATTAAGAGACTGCAGAAATATTTATTTGTGTTAATCCTGACCTTTCTGTACACCGAAAAACGCCGTTAGACCGAATGCAGTACCCAAAGGCAAGGAACGTTGAAAGAAGCTTTCAGTATTGCATTCCTGGAGTACTCGTAGCTCGTCCTGCGAGAACTTGTACGGCCCCTGAACAATCACACTATTAAAACCAGGTCAAATGTTTACCGGGATACTTTGCGAACATAACCTTACCGGCGAAGCCTGCGGTACTCCAGGAGTAGTATTTCCATCGTCATATCCAAATAAATTTGTATCGGTCATATTTGTTTCAATAAACGCCGGCTTAATTTTCGCTCATATGATTATCCCAAAATATGATTTCGGAAGAAATGACAATTGATAAAAATAAATGTAATCTGACATTTGACAGAATTTTGACAATGGAAATTGATACGCCAATGATGTTGCAAACTTTTAAATATCTTCAAAATTATTGCAGAAATAAATAAAAATGAATTTCAATAAGATTAAAAATGAGTTGAAAGTTTAATTTGTTCACAGCATTATGGTACAGCTTATAAGATTAGTCGAGGTCAGAACTTTAGCGATAGATCATAACAGGTAATATATTTATCAAAATGTGGGGCAATGGTAATTGTTAAACTCTGAATAAAATGTATAAAAATATTTTATAGTAAGCTGATATTATATAATATTATGCTTGTCAAAATGCAGCTGTTCTCTTTCGCGGTATATTATTTTCCTCAGGAAAAAAGTTGCTCGTAATCCTTTGCGAGATTAAATTTTAATTGAATTGGAAAAAAAAATGTGATATTCAATTTATATAAAATATACTCCACGACGTTCTGCTAATAAGAAAAACGAAAACAACATACCATTATTGCATTTGGTCAGAATAAACTAAACTTGAATTGTTTTGTAATGTTTCTTTATTCAGGAATTAAATAAAATTACATCATCTATCCAAAACTAAATTTAGAATTAAATCAAAACTATAGTCCATTCAAAAGCTTTTCCCGATTTAGTGTAGTGATAGGTATATACATAACTAATCCCGAATTTAATCAAAATTGTAGTGTGACATGAAAAAAATGATGAATTTTCTAAACTATTTGGAATTCTTAGCCGGATTATTCTGTAAATAATATTGTCGCATAATTTTTCCAAGATTACTGTCGGCGGGTAGATGGCGAAGCTTTAAATCGCATTCAGAGATATACGATAAACGTCCAAAGGAATAACCAATGAAAGCTGCAAACATAACTTTTGGTGCAGCACCAAAATGCGGATTTCTTCTCAGGATACCTAGAACAAAACATTCACAGAAGTAAGAAAGAGGATAGAATGTCATATAACCAAATTATAAATTAAGAAATAAATAAACAAGTAACAAATTTCCTATTCTTACTTCTATGAAGTTTTTACTGCATATCTGCTAATATTTATAGAATTAATCTTACCATTTTTGACACCAGCATAAGTGATGGCAGCAAAAACAGAACTGAATGGTAAGCAGCGCTGATAGAAACTCTCTTTGTCACATTCTTCGAGTGCTTTGATTTCTTCCTGCGTAAACTCGTAATAGCGCTAAAACAAATAAATTCAATGATTACTTGGATGAACCGATACTGTTCATAAATATTTACTGAAAGACATTCTTCTTTTTAAATCATGGCTTCAACTTATACGAGTTCGAGTATAGTGGACCCGAAAATTAAATTCAAATAATTCTTCATGTTCAAGTTTATGATAGTATTTTTTTTATTGGTAAAAATATAAGTACTCACCAAGGGATGCGTTACGTTCCTTATAGGAGGACACGACCATTTAGCTTGAGCTTCATCGTTGCATTCCTCCTGTTTTTTATTTTTATCATTATCAACCATTAGGTACGGTTAAATCACTTCATTGTAATAAATAGAAAGGGTTTCATTTTCTTCTATAATATTTGTATAAAATCAAAATTTTTCATTTTCATAAATTTGTTTTGTATGCCAAATCCGAAACATCAAAACATATTTTTTTTTCAAGAGGTTTTGATAATTTAATTCAGCCAGCATTTTATATGTAAAGCACATATTTTTATTACGTGGCGTTATTGTTTTTCAAAATAGGTTACAGTCAAAACACAAATAAATAAGCCATAATCAATAAGTTTTTAAAATATTCAAAGGATGTTTGACATATTTATTTATGATCAAAGTTTAAATGTCAAATTTGTAGTCATATACCTATTATAATTATGTTGCGAATTTCAAGTATTTCACAGAATCGTACGATTAGATCGTAGATGCGGTAATAATGACAAAGCATTTAGTAGTCCTGTTGGCATATGTGGTTGCGTTGGAAGCCGCCCGCTATGGTGATTACACGGGGGTTCGGATGCCGCAATACAACATAGAATATGAAAACAAAGAACCGGCACCTTTATCAGATGAATATTCAGACCACTCACCTGATGCAGCGGCTTCTTTTGATTATAAGTATGAAGAAGAACCTCAAGGTTAGCGTACATTTTATACAACTATAACAACTATTTATAATATAAAAGTAATAACGACATAATTAATGTTTTGAACAACTTACAGAAAAAATCGGGACTACAGACGAAGATCAGCTATGGCAAAAGATGAGTAAAAAGAGGAAAAGGCCATTAAAAGTACCACGTGATAAAATAGAAATTGATGAAAGTGACCTCGACACTATTCCCAAGTTTAAACCGAACCATCGTTTCCCTAAGCACCGGACCCGTATCAAAGACTTACACAATGAAAATGACAGGCGACTTTTTAAATATCATCGAAGTCGTAACGATGAAATCGAGGATTTAGATATTAAAGACGAGCATAAAATAAATAAGTATCGATCGAAAAACGATAATAGAATAGATTTAAAGAATTTTGATTTTAGAGTTACGACAAGGAGAATAGCAAGAAGAAAACCACGTGACAGAACAATAAATCGTGAAGTATTAGAAAGAGATGACCCACCAGATTTTCGAGTAATGGAAAACGAAGAGGATCCGGTAGATAATGATTATGATAAAGTAAAACGTCTACAGACGACGATGGAAAGGCCTCGTGGACCTATTCCTGGTTTGATTAAAAGTAATCTAAAGAACTTACAAGAATATGATGAGTATTATGATATGAAAAGAGTCAATAGCATAAAAAATAAGTTACCAAGCATCTTTCGCCAGACTAAAGGTAATTAACACCAATTTTATTATTTATTTTTAAAATCATTACATTTAAATCTAATTCTTATATTATTAAAAAAAAAATACCTTTATCACTTGCTACAATTTATTCATATATTTTCTTGTATTAATTACCTTATCGTGTTTGGTGTTTTATATTCAAGAAAAAAACTTCGCCATGCTTCAGAAACGGTTAGGTAATAGTAAGTTTGTGTGTGCTCAGCATCAACAATCATCACGGAGCCACCGAGTACTCGCCAATTCCAAGATTTAAGTTACCGACGTGCTAACATACCTGCAAAGCTCGAGACCGAGGTTGTAACCGCAGCCATACTGACTGACTCAATAGCAACGCCAAATTTAGCCGAGATAACGTTGCAAGCAATAGCATCACCAGAATCACCTATTTCGATGAGTTCCACGGATTTATCTTTGGCGGAGAAGTCTAGGCTGTCCATCCTCAAAAAGGCCCAAAGAAAGGATAACTTAGGAAATATAACGCGGACTACAAAGCCCCCGGTTCTTATGCAGGTGACGCAGCAGATGAACACATTGGTGATGGTTGAACATCCGAAGAAAGATGTATTATTTCGCGCCCGTGCAGTTTTTGATGACTCACCTGAAAGAATCGCTCGTGCAAAGACTTTAATGCGTCGCAAATTGGTCTCTGGAGCAAGGAGAATCGAAGACCTGATTGATAATTGGGACGAGATGGTTTGTGATTATATTGATGTGTCTCTATTGGACAATGGCGATGTACATCACGTGTCCTTCGATCTTAAAATAATCTTGCTAAGTGTAATTATCTGTTTAATTAGTAAAGATCTTGTTTAAATAAATAATGTTGATTCACATAAAACGTGTTAATTGTGCACAAGTATGTTTTCCTACTCAGAATATAAACAGTAGTAACTGTAATTACTTAGGACATATTTTCCTTAGCATAAATAAAATAAATTTATATAAAAATAATCTACAAATACATAAAAAGGGAATTATCATGATCACGGTATAAGGGCTATTATTTGTAGAAGATTAATATGCTGTACCAAAATTACAGTTATTACTTTGAAAATTTTTAAAGTTTTGAACTAAATCATCCGAGACATTGGTTGACGATTAATCTAACTGAAAATTGTGTAATGTTATTTGATTTGATATATTAGTCCAAAAACAAAGAATATATTTAATACAACAAGTAGAAATATAAAAAATAGTTTATGTATCCTGGAATTGTAAGCTAAAGACAGCATAGTAACACAACTTCTCTGTTATTATGTAGACACATCTGCTTTTAGCAAAACACACCTAGCTGCTGAAGGAGAACTTTTAGAACATGGTGGTTGATACTATTTTTCTGGAAGGTACGACGTTATGAGCCAAGTAAGATCAAGAGATGATTTCGCAGTCAAGTCAGAATTCATCAAAACTAAAATAACTTTCTAACTAAACTATGTGTATCACGAGCTCAGGAGGAAAAAATCTAGTATTCGTTCATTTTAACGACAGAGCGGGAGTGATGATTTTTCGACTTAACCGAGTGTTTTGGGTAGATATAAAATTGGAAATTTGAACAGAACCGGACACCAATTACTTAAATAAAATAATATATAATCTCTCCATTACCGATACATTTTTTCCAATTGCCATCTAAGTATAAATCGATTTGGATGCATCCGCGGTTAAAGCACTGGCATCATATGGATTACTATTGATATACCTAAGTAAGTATTGATGTTTGATAACTTTTATATTCTAAACTGTTCGGTACAAGATTTTACCGTTTACCGATTGTAGTGATGTATTAAGACTGATGATGCTGATGTCGGAAATATAGAAATGCCACAATTACGTTTGTATCGGTATGTTATCCGTATTCCAGAGGACAGCGCAAAACTGATTTTATTTTCAAAACTATTGGATAGTATGCGTAAAAGAGGCCGCCTGGGTCACAGATAAAAAGACGTTCTAGCATTTAAAAAGAAGCCAAGATCTTTTTGCTATCGGAAGATAAAAATAAACAACGACCTGAATGAATACTAAACATCTTCTTAATTTGGAAAGGAAGAGTGATTATTTAAATGCCAGGAGATAACACACAGTTATGGACATGACTGGCGTGTTATATACCCAAAATTGTAACGGTTTGTTTTCACATAAATCCAATATAGGTCAAAGACCAGAGGACCGAAGCTATGAATATAATTACATATAAGAAATTCATGGCTGCTTTGCTCGAAAGATTATTTAATACAATTTTTTAAATATTTTTTGACTAAACATAAATCTAATTTAGAAGTCAAAGAAATATTTTATATGATAACCTTTTAACGTAGGTAGTTTGTAAGCCTTTAATCTATGTTCATTGTTCATATAATATTATATTAATAAGTATTCACGACTAAATAGTGATGAAATACGTTTTAAAATATTTTTTAGACAATTATATCGCTTATTAATACTTCAATGTCATTTTGCGTTGTATGTTAATTCAATTTATGAAATTATTTCGAACAGAAATTCAGTCATGTTTGACGGAAGGCATTCAATTCACTTCAACCCTTTGTCATAGATATTCAGAATTAGTTTTCATTTTAATGGTATTATAGCCTACTGTTTAAAATTTACTGTTAATATTGTTATGCAGATAATCGAAAAAACACTATTATTACAAACAAAATAAGTAGTTGAAGCGTTTTATTTTAATCTCACTAGATTAAAGATTTTAAAATAACATCGAAATAATTATTCAACATGTCGTGAGTATCTTTGGATACGTTTGTCGTAATAAGACTAGAAATAAAATTGCTTTGGCTTTCTTTATGGGAATGACAGCTTTGAGTGCCCTCAAAGCTATTCAAATCAGAGTACCAATTACGATTTGCCGGACGAAGATCGAATATTATACCTAGATGTAATTACGTTTGCCAATAAAAAAAAACAGTCAGCTCGTTCGATGTATTACGTCGATCTAGTCATTTTCCGATTTTTTATATTATTAACAAGAACATAGAGTTATTTTAATATATTACCAATATTATAAATGCGATGGTTTTTATGGATGGATATTTGTTATTTAATCGCACCACGGCTGAATTAATTATGGTACTTTTAATCTCTGGCCTCACACATGGTCGAAGTCACGGGCAGAAGCTCCGCGTACTCCCATGTAGGTTTGCCAGGTCGCCAAACCTAATATCCGGACAGACCAGTAAGTTTGGCCAGACATTTGGGTAAAAACGCCGGACAGCGGACACCCTACATTATTAAAGATGTTGTGTTCCAATATTAATGGATAAGATAAAAAAATTGTTTGTAAAATCAAGCTTTTCTGATTATTACCTAATTTTTTAATGAAATATAAATAAAATCGAATGTATCTCGTTTGCGAAATAAATAACTATAATGTAAAAAGCCTAATAAAAGCTGGACAAGCCAGACATCGTTTATTTTGGCCGGACACGCAATCAAAAAGCCTAACTATGTCCGGCTTTATCCGGACGCCTGGCAACCCTATTCCCAAGTGAGTAGAGAATGGCGGGGCAGATAGCATAAGAGAGCTTCATGCCAACTGCCGTCACGACATACGAAGCGGTTGTACTCTTTAGGTGGGACAATTTATATGTTTCATATAAAAAAAAATGATGACGCAAAAGGTTCGATGTCTATGGTTGACAAACGACGATCTAATTATATCTACGTTCAAGAAGGACTTGTCATATTATTATATTTTGGTGAAATCCACAAATACATTGTCTGAAAAGTAATATCAATGATAAATAATTTTGCATGAATCACGCTCAATTCTTTCGGTATACGTATTTCGCATTTAATATAATATAATCCGTTTTTAAAGTTGATCAAAGACGTCGTACAAAAGAGGAAGGTTTGTAAGCTTGCAAGCTTACAATGCTTCTAATGTTTTTTTACAATGTTGCCACACTTTATTAGTAATTTTCTTTTATACTATATAAAATCAGATGGCTTATTTATGTGAAATAAAGTTAAAATATCTGGATCACATACATTTAATTTGAACTTTTATTAATTTAAGAAATAAGTTGTTTATTTTACAGAAGTTATTACTGTCGCAAGTGTGGCTGAAAGAGAACTGAAGGCTCTTTTAGGACATCGACAAAGAAAAGAAGTATCCTCCTCTCACATCACAGGCGCCCTTCCATCGACGTTCCCTCCCAATGCAGTGATTCCGGCCTTTGACGACGAGTGGACAAACTTCATACGAAACAATTCACCAATATTTAAACATATGATGATTGTTATTGTGATCACTTTAATAAATAGTTTCATATATTATGGACATTTTGATTGTTATTCTGAATTAATCGACAAATTATTTTCTTAACATAAATTTATAGGTGAGATATATTATTTAGTAGAACGATCATAATTTTCTAGTATGTTCGCTTGCAGTCAATTATCTATAGTAATATTTTAAATGCAAAAGTAAGCTTGAACTCCAAAGAAGGAGACAGGCTACTTTTTTACTTTTATGGTTAACACCTAAAACGCGAGCGAAAAACTAAAATATAAATACCGACAAACGCTCATACGTTACCGGCCTAGAAGGCACCTGTATTCGGCATATCCCCTTTGGAAGGACACGATGAAGGTGTCCAAGGGCGACGGTGACCGCTTATCATCTGATGGACCTTCCGCTCGTCTGCCATCTATATTTATACTTAAAAAAAAATGTGTCGAGTTCCGCGCTTGTGTCTGTATAGGCATAACCGAGCAGCCAAAATGTTTTACCAGAAGTTTGTTCTAATGTACGGTCTCCTGGACGAGAGATCTCTGTACTACAAACTTCAACATTTATATTTACACCCGAGTATCACAGAGTCTGGCTCTATTGGGAGTGGCCCATCACGGAAACAAAAATTTTGACAAATAAATATTACATTGGTTATTACCATACTCAGTTAGCTTCAGCTTACCATCTGAGGCACCTGGAGTTCCGTAGTAATTTGCTTGTAGCCAAGATTTAAAAAGCGGTGCTAAAAAGCGGTGTAAATAAATAATTGAAACGAAATAACTGCTTCCTTGCATTGCATAAGACATATTTACGTTTTTTTTTAAATATTAGAATGAAATTAATGAATTATCAAAATTTAAATATATTTGGAATTTAATTATAGTAAGTATTTTATTGCACTAAGAATGATCTAGTGGCTTTGCGCAATCGGGAACTTTCTGTTATCAGCTTCAGCACCTTTAGTTCTCATGTCAATGATTTCCTCAAAATAAATTACTGGAACCCCAATTTATATCCCGATAATATAAACAGGTGTTTTTAATTATAAGTATATAAGTAATATGCCTAGGCTGTGATATGTTATATTATACAGGAAGGTAATTTGACAAATCTAAAAGTAAGATATATCGACTATTCCTGGTTGCAATTACACGTCTAAAATTTAACTTGCTGCATTAGGTCGACGACAGTAAATAATAATAATAATGTTTATTTCATCAATAACCAACACAGTACAATAACATCACAAAGGTTGACTTCTTCTTTTGAGTGCCATGAGCTCCCGCGCCAGAAGAAGTCGCTCTTCCTTAACACACTCATACTTTAATTTAAAGTTATAAGATGAAACAAGCTAAGAATTACAAAATACTAATGAAAATATTTAATGGTAGTAACGCGCGCGTGTGTGTTGTCTCTCTGTGTGTGTGTGTGTGTTTGTGTGAGTACGTATGTAAATTTCGCGTTAAATGTTCATGTGTAAATGGCTAACTATATAGATATCCAATTCAATTTACAAAAGATGAAAACACGGCAGGGACGTTAAATAGAATCATGAACGGTGATTATCAAAGAGAATCCGGACTAGAATAATTACTGTTGCCTATTAGAGTGCAATGGTTTGCGCCTCGTCGATAATAGTCAAGCATTGTACAACGGGTGAGGCGGTCCCCATGTCCCCATCATAGACAGGCTGTTCGAATACCATCGAGACATGGTAAAAAATCCATTCAGCACAATTAAAATTGTGAAGTTTTGATACTGTCTGGAATTCTGAAGAAATACTTTCAGTACAAATTTGTTTATGTAAAAGATGGACTTATCCATCTTCTCGACATGTCTAGCAAGTCGCTTTTTGCTTTCCGTGTGCTTAAATCTTCTAAGCTACTCAACGGATTTTAAAGCAATTTTCATCAAAAGCATGCATATTGTAAAATAGAATGTTGTAAATAGAACGTCGATAATTTCAGCTTCCTTACGTTACGATGTAAATTAAAAAAAACAAAATGTTTAATCAGTGCTATTAAAATATTTTATTAAAATTAGTGGTACCATCCCTGTCACCGCATTATAATTCCAATTCACCTTTTGCTATAACGGTTAACACGACCAGTTCTAGCCGATCTTATTACGTATTGTTTTCAACCAGACAAGTGGGTAAGAGCTCGTTATACCCACCGCTGGGCTAATTTTCCGCTCGCTGGAGGTAATTTTCCTGTTAACGACACGGCACTTAATTCATAGAGTCACTCTAATACAAATTGGCTTAAGTGAACATGTGGATACATTTCATCTTTCCCATCGTGCAGCTCTTTCACTGCGGAGCGTAAGGCGAAATATTGAACCAAAAAAGACCTTCGCAAGTAACGGAGCGTTATTACAAAATGCAATTAAAACTTCTTCAAAAAACGAAGCGAAAGTCTTTGGATAGCAATGATTAATAAAAAACTCCTGTAACGTCCATTTTTTTAAAAACCTATCACGTATGACTTTTTTAAGGAATTACTATTATTAAATTCAATATCGCGGCGATAATTGTAATCGAATTGTAAATGGAAAAATTGTAAATAAAATCAAGTGCTTCAAGAAATACTTAAAACGCTGGATTTTACTAGATTTTTAATAAAACAGCGTTGATGTCATAAACCGGGGGCTAGCAGGCCTTTGAGGGATAAAAGGCAAGGCACAAATTCGGCCACATGGAGTACTGCTCTCACCTCTGGGCGGGTGCTCCCCAGTACCAGCTCCTTCCATTTGATCGTATCCAACGTAGAGCGGCTCGAATTATCGACGATCAAGCCCTTTCCGATCTGATCCTTTGGCTTTGCGTAGAGATGTTGGATCGCTCTGCATCTTCTACAGAATTTATCACGGGGAACGTTCCGCGGAATGTTCGGATTAATCCCGGCTGCTGAATTTCACTTTCGGACGTCTCGTCAAAAATCCAAATATCACCATCACCACCTAGATGTCCGAAAATCCACAACATCGCGATTTTTAAGACATTTTCTGCCTCGCACAACCACTCTGTGGAATCAGCTTTCGCCGGCGGTTTTTCCGAACCGATACGACTTGGGAACCTTCAAGAAAAGAGCGTACTCCTTTCTTAAAGGCCGGCAACGCATCTGCAAGCCCCCCGGTGTTGCAGATGTCCATGGGCGGTGGTAGTCACTTTCCATCAGGTGAGCCTCCTGCTCGTTTGTCACCTCTAACATAAAATAATAAATAAATACGTAGGCACTTTTCTTGAAGGTTTCTTTTTGAATATAAAACAATCATTTTAAACAAATATGAGCATCAAGGTAATCTCGCCATATATGAAATATTCAAATGAATTATTCTTGAAATAATTTACAATTAAACCAATTTTCATTATATATTGCAGACATCAATAAAAACATACAGTTACATAATACAAAATATTATATACATAACATAAATATAGTTATTTTATTATATGACATAAGCGAGATTCATGCCCTCACGGCATAAGAGTTGGTTTCACTTCCAACTTTAATTTACTTGGTGGTAGTGCTTTTTGCAAGCCCGTCTGGGTACGTACCACTTACTCATCGGATATTCTACCGCCAAACAGCAGTACTCAGTATTGTTGTGTACCGGTTTCAAGGGTGAATGAGCCACTGTAACTACCTATATTTCTCATTAAAATAAACAGTCCGGCTTTAATTTGTATTTGAACGATTCGAACACAATTATTTTGTTAATGTAGAGTTTTTGTACTTCTTCTTTGTGAGCTCGTAGATTTTTCTCTTCGTCAAACATATTAGTGAAAAAAAAATTATTTTATACACAATCCTCTGTTTGTAGTAATATTATTTTTTATCTTTTCTAATATTAATTAGAATTACATTACCGAGTTTTTCATGTAATTCGTTTGAATGTATTCTGTCACCGTTAAACTACTTGTTAAATAGTTAAATACGTGTTCAAAGTTCCTCTCCGAAAGTTTAAGTTAGCGCGTAAATACCCACTCGTACTAACTGATCATTTTCTTCATTTCAAACAGGAACTTTACATTGCTCTACTTACGGGCTTAAAGTTCTAAGCTGGGTTGAATGAATGAAACTAGATGGCGCCAGTTTCAATGAATTGTTTGTCAGAAACACGTGCCTAGCTATTAATGATAAATCGTATTATGTTTTAAATCGTTCAATTTTTCGATTTATCTTTTTGAGAAAAAAAATTATAAATAAAAACGTTGGCTAAATCAATATTTTGTATTTTGATTGTAAATAGGTATTTTTTTACAGTAATATTTGATATGTAGGTAAATTTATAAATTTTACCGAGTATGTATGTATGTATTTTTTCAAATATTATCATAATGTTAATAATTTGCAACACCTTTAGTAAATCTCTCCTAGTTGGTCACGACTTACGATCAACAAATTCATTTTGATTTAAAAAAATCTTCTCTTTGCACAGAGTAAATTAAGTAACATGTTTAAGTGTATGGTGTATATAAAACAGCAAGAAAAGCGTACGAAGAGTACTAAAATGAATAAAATAATATAAAATAATTGTTTCGGGCCATCTAGCGGCAGAAGGCAGTCGTAATGGGCACGCTCAAGATGTCGCGAGTATCGGCGGCGCAGTGGCGACGAATTGATCGCGCGGCGGGAGCGGGAGGCCGAGGCGCGCGGTGCGGCAGCTAGCGAGCCGAGTGCGGCGCTGAATTCAATTATTTATTCGCCGCGCGAGCCGCGGGCCGGAGGTCGCTCGTGGAGTGTGTGCGGGGCCGGCGTCTCCCCGTCTCGGTGTTGTTATCGAACCTACAGTCGGTGTTACAAGTGACTATTATGAGCGACAGGGACAGGTCGTCGCCCTCCCTCACGGACACCCCGCTGAAGACGTACATCGGCCGACACGACGACGACTACCCCCTCATAAACGGAAACGGTGAGTGCTTTCCGCGTGTACGAGCGTAAGGGTCGGGTGCTGAAGCCGTGAGCGCGCTGGCGCTGAGCGCGCATCACGCGCTCGCGCCGCCGCCGCGTGCTCGATGCGATCGTCTCCCGCGCGCCACTATCGCCGCAGCGGGGCAGTGGGTCACTGCACTCGCTTCGCTTCCCGCTTCGACTTGGACCTCACGTTAATTTCGCACAGCCGTTTCGTTTTGCCGCAGTGTATACGTCGCGGGTTCGATCGACCCGCTGAGCTTATACCCGAAGTTAAGGGGATTAGGTATATCTACTTGGTATGTGATGGCGATCAACGATCACTTCCCGGTTCCCTAGAGATCTAGTTTACTTCAGTTTTGACCGAAAATGATGTACTGAATCGAACCGTTTTGTGATGAACCCGATGATAAATGAGGCTGCGGAGACGAAGCGATTCGGCGCCGTGGTGCGACCGGTGCGGTCTCCAGCTGTCGCGGATCGATACCGGTGACCTTAGATTTTCGGATGGCATAGTTTTTGTAGGTAGTCATCAAACTTCTGAAGAACAGAGAAAGATACGATAATTCTTGCGGGCATGGTCGGACCCGTTCTATTTCCACTCGATCTATTTATCGGCATTTCGGCTCTGCCGCAACGATTCCTCCAGTTAGCTTTGGCCGTGTTACAATAGATAGCTTCCCTGGCCGGCGCTGGCCGCGGCCACTGGACGAGCTCGTAAATAATCCTCGGAATAGTTTAGAGTTTCGACTCGACACCCATAGAGTTATATTTAGTTCGGCTTCCGCTCCTCTTTGTATATTTCACTGTGGTTCTGACATTCCACGCAAATCAACGTAAACATTGCGATAACTCCTTAACGCAAAGTGACTGATCTCGACCGTTTTTATAACTTTATGACGATTCCGTTCCGATTCTACATTTACATCGAAGACATTAAAATTATCAGTTCGTTAAAAAAATATATCCTATCAATGTGATCTTCGTTATCAGATAAGAGTTTGAAATAGCCGTGCTTCGGTATTACAAATCGATCATAAATAAGATACATCTATTATTCCGTTTACTGTATTAAACTGAAAGAATCTTATGTCTGTCTATGAATTATTTTATAAAAAGAACAATTCTCGTTGAACTTATTTTAAGAGAAGCTGAAGATTTCTTTAACTTTTTTGCCACTGGATTCATTATAAAAGCAGCCGTGGTCTGAAATAGATTGAACATTTTAAATAAAAAAAAATAAAAGAAAGCATTCCCACGGGAATTACGAATTGGTATCCTTAGTTAAAATGTACACGGACGAAGACGCAGTCTTAGCTTGACTTTAATCTATTTTACTTAGTTCACGGAGTACGGTAGCGTAATTACGCTTATCGTATTATAACACAATTTGTACTAAAATGAAATAAATAGTATTATGAAATAATATGTATTTGAGTACCGATCGCCTTGCAAAGCAAACGTGTAGTATCGGACAGGATAAACATGAATAAATAATTATACATAAAACCAATCGTTGGTACATATATCTTTACTTTACAGATATGTGTATATCAGCTGAGTACTAGAGTACAGATTTTCTTGCTGGTTCGTAGTAGAATCAAGAATCGAAACCGACGATAGCTCTGCATTTAATTTAATCTTGTAAAATGACTTTATAATTGACAACAATCACGACCTTTAATGGTCGAGGTAAATTCTATGAATGTCTTAAATTGGCTGCAATAAAACCGTAAACGCTACGAGATAAACTGACAACAGCAGAATTCTATTATTGGTAGAATAGGTAATCTTCCGTACTCAACCGAATATAATTTTCTACTGTTTTGGTTAAATAAAGTTCTACTAATATTCTAATATATATTTGAGGATACATTTTCTGTAATACCTAACTAATTTAAAAATATAAAAATCTTTACCAGACGTTCCAGCGCGCAGACGTATGCTATATAATATTTTAATATCGGTAGTTGCTCTTTAAATTTAGACTCAAATTACTTTCTTATATGTTACTATATGTATAATAACAATATATGTATAGTTCGCAAAATAAATTTATAAAAAAAGGTAATAGTTTTCATTACAAGATAGAGGAAACGGTGAAACGAATTTTCGAAGCACACGCGTGAGGTGTTTGATTAATTATTCCATCTCGTCTAAACTAGTGATTTCCTCACTGCGCTGGGTTTTCTCAACGCGAGGTCGAAGTCACGATTTGTTTGAAATACACTTCTTCCGCAGCGCTCGTTAACAGATTGTTATTAATGAGGAAAGTATTGATTATATTACTTATCATATAATTGTAAGTGTATAAACCATACTGAAGTGGTATCGTAACAATGATTTAGAAGTGGACAGCAATTATCATTGGCTTATCAGCTGCGCCCCTTTGATAGTGGCTAAGTTGCAAATATTTCCTCGCGGTTGAGATTTGCCTGTTTGTTTCGTTAGTAAGGAAGGTATGTAATACTTGTGATAGATTTCCTGTAACATATTACTATAATTATGTCGCTGAGTTTTGTACGACTCAGGATAAACCGTGTTAGTGTTTCATTCGCCTAATATTTCTAAGTCTGACCTAAATTTCCTTAGTATTTATCAATGATAATTTAAGCTTCATATGTGGTAAATACCCACTTTAGTGTAAAAGGTTATTTGGGGTTTCCACGGCGTTTGATAAACAGATAAAGAAATACAATACGGGTAAAACTTATTCGAAGATAAAATAAATGTTTCGAACATGTCCGATTTCGAATAGAATTTTATTGAGGCGTCTTTGAAGGCGGCTCCATAAATAGTTTACGATGAAACTCACCGAGTCTAAGCGAAGGAGCATGACTTAAAGCCATTTCTTACGATGTCGTTTCTCGTTTGCAGTCAATTGTCAAACTAGATTCGTGCCCAGTTGGATCCGGATAAGCTGAGTATTAATTTAGACGAATATAAAAAATTCGGACGATGTATGAGGAGTTATTTGAATCGTTATAATGGGTCAAAACCGTAAATTTCATCGTGTGAAAACCTACACGTGTTGGAGTCTAACCCGCAATGGAGAAGCGTGGTGGAGTAGGCCCCGAATCCTTCTCATTAAAGTGAAGACAGCTTTGTTCCCCGATTCATTTATTAATCCTAAAATGTCTGGTGAGAATTTGATTTGTAATTAATGAATTATCAAGCAAAAGTTATTAAAAAAAAACCCTTATTCCAGGTTCCAGAATATAAACCCCTGACCTACCAAATTTCATTCGAATCCTCGAAGTATTTGCGATTGTTTTTTATTTAAACACTTTCCCATTACGACGCAAAGACTGAACCTTTTTTTGTCAACCGATTTACTTTTGGTTTTGTTTTGTAGCTAATGACAACAATTGTTGTTTTTAGTAAAAATAAATATATATTAGTAGTTGTAAAGTTTTCCTGAATTTTTAAGTAATGATTCTGTTCGTATTTCGATCGCGATGCGAAAATTAGTACTATTTATTATTTTATAAATAATATCGGCGGGGGTGTATTTTGTTAATAAAGAACATGAGAATGCTTAGCGAGAAATTATTGAGTCTGTAAATTTATTTTATAACGTTTATTTATTTATTAGTTCAATAAGCATGAATGTCATAAATATAAATTTGAAATGTTTTTAACTGCCAAGGGCAAAATTTTATTGTTACCGCCAGTTATCTGACCACCCATTCCGCAGCGAACGATCTTTTTTGCTGCAGATAATTTGGAAACGGTGATATCCTCTAAAACTTTTATTCGAATGTTTTAGTGAACATTATAATCCGCATTATGTGCCCAAAGTAAATAACATATTTATTTGATTATTATAAACTATGTTTTTTAACAAATTTTTAATTTATATTGTTATTATGATTTAGCAATTTTGAACGAAATATTTACAAGTTATATATACAAACATATCTCGTTTATCTCTCTATCTGAGAATGAAAACCGTACCAAAATATGTTGAGTGGTTCAGAAGAATGTAGACATACAGACCGCGGCAGAAAGCGACTTTGTATTGTAATATTTATAGATTCTAATTTAAAGGAGCTTCTATAGCGCTGGTACGTTTAAGGCTAAAATTATAGATGACCTTTAAATTTTCTATTCACAATACTAATGAATGTTTCTAGTTTATTATAACAGTTTTATATATGAACATTAACTTTGTGAACAAGTTCACTGTGGTGCACGATTACAAGTACTGAAAAAACGAATGCAAAAAAAAAAAAATTACATCATTTAAATAATAGTCTTCTATTATTGGAGCAAGTCTTGGTTCCAGGTAGCTTAAAATTGTTACACGTAATTAAAAGCAAATATAAAAGTCATTTATAATCATGATATTGATATCGGTATTTACCCAACGTTGGGCAATATCTACGAATGAGAATTCGAAGCTAAATCAGCTACGTTTGTTCACAAGAATAATATTTCATAATAATATACTTTTGCGATGTTTTTCTATATTGAAATTCACCTGTAATGAAAACTAATGAAGTATGATAAGTATGCTAATTACTGCTATTAGTATTGTATTTTATCAGCAAACGCGCGATGTTACAAGAATATTTATTTAGTCCTTTACAAAAGGAAAAGCGAATCGTTCAAATTTGAATAATCTCGAAGTGTAATACTGTAATTTTATAACATGTGACTACGTCAAAATCTACCCAATATCCAGTACACAACAATACCTCTTTAACTTAATCAAATCAGAACAGAGACGTAGCTTAGATTTATGTTTTCCATGGGATTTTCTAGTAGCTCGGTTATATTATGCACTATGAAAACTTCTTGAGGAATATATCTTTATTTATAATACAAACAAAAGCCTCGTGATTATTTAAGCCATCGACCAATGATATCGCGTCAATGCGATGTCAATAGATTTTTATTTATCTTAATTCCTCTTGTAGTTGGAATTATATTTGTTTAAATTTTGTCTCCTCACACGCAGTCGATTGTGCTTTGATGGTACTGAAAGTATCGTAAAAATCCGACAAATGGTTTATCTTCATTTAACAACGATGCTGGGACGCATTAGAAACGAATACAATTTTTTTTTTAGTAAATTCCATGGATATATCTAAATATGTCCGATCAGTGTTTTAATATGTCATTATTAGGCACACGGTTCTCGCCCTCACCTCGTGGCCCACAGTCAATCAATCAAGGGTACACTTGTAGGCTCGTATCTATACGAAGTTCTGAAATGTCATTTTACGGGTTTAAATTAAACTACCGAAAAGAAACGTACACATAAGTATGGACGCAGTAGTTTTTCTATTGTCATAAATCAGTTACATCGTCAACAATTAATTAATGTATCTCGTGTGCAAATAAACTAATGGGGCAAACTCATTTATCGTTTTGATATTCTTCTATTATGAAAGAAACCTTATTTTTTTAATATCATATTATTTAAAACAAAGTTAAATGTTTAATCAGTCAGAAGTTGTACATAAGGTAAAAAGTAATAAGAGTATTTACTTGTACCACGTGGTCACCACCGCCCATTTATTCTTCCCTTCCATCCCCGACCATTCCTTAAATCACTCATTGGCGCATTCACAACCAAATGTGGTAATTGAGAAGTTATGTCCCTTGTGTCTGTATTTAAAATTACCTTTAAAACCTTAAAATTATTAAAACTAAGCTGAGTTGTTTAGCATACGTGTAACGTGGTGGAACCTACTCAGACAGGCATTCACAAAGTCATACATAATTTATGATTATTAATTCATACTGTTATTAGTATATTATCATATTCATACTACAGAAATATTTTTAGAACTTCTTTACGAAAAACGATCATACAGTGACGTCAATTAAAATTAAAGTAATCTTCGGGGTTTATATGCTGTACACAGACATACAGTGAAAATATTTTATTCAATGATAGACCTAGAGAACAGAACCTAGAAGATTTTTGTATTTTCCAACAACATATAATCTGATTAACTAAAAATATATATAATTCCATAAATCTTTCAAGTACTCATTTGCAAAAAACATTCGCTTAGTAACCAACAAATATCACAGTGGATAATGTGGTCTGCTTTGTAAATATAAAGTGTTATAACTCGGTCACAAGACGGGTGTTTGGTCAAAATTGGAGTCCAGTAGCCGACAATGGAGTCACATTAAGGCGCTCGACTTGCGGACGGTTTCAAATAACAAGCTTGCTAGGAACCGTTTCGAGTGTTACATTTTATAGATACAAACGAATGTTGCAATTTTTTTTAAAGAATTTAAAAAAATAAAATTTTCTTTTTCTTACGGATAGTAAAATTGCCCATGGTTTTAATCGGCTACCATTCGTTACTGGCAGACCAGATGGTTACAATTGTTCAGTTTGTGTCATAAGTGCCATCAAAGGCTAATAGACGATATGAAATCACAGGAAATCTTATTTATTTTATGGTAGTCGTATATACCGTCAAAAACCTATAATAATTTATATTGCTGTGTTCCGGTTTGAAGGGCAAGTGGGCCAGCGTAATTGCACAGGCACAGGCGACATAACATCTATGCTTATGGTAGGCCGCTCTAATGATGAATGAATTGAATAATTAATATTTCTTACACTTCTAATGGTCACAAATTGCTGGTCGTTTTATTAAATAATAACTGAATATGTACGTGAAGTTGCGTGAGATTGAAGTCTTTTCGTATCACAGATTATACATCGTACACAAAAATACCTAAACGAGGTATTTATTAATGGAAGGTGGCCCAGTCTGTGGGCTAATCTTACTACACTATGTCACCAGAAGTGCTAAAGTTACGCAGCAAGATCTTTTAAAGTGCTTATGTAAATATATATTGAATTTTTCAGGCTTTGAGCAAGCTCGCTTAGGTAGGTTGAGTACCATGTTATATTAGTTATACTGTATGATTTTTGAAATATGAAACAATGAGTTTAACGGGAACCAGGGATACAACATCAATCAGGGATACAAGATCAGTTCCCATCCCATGAGAAAAGGTGTGAGGAATATATTTCTCTGCATTTTCAATGACTATCCGCGGAAGTGACCACTTCCAATCAGGCGGCGTCACGTGGCGTGGCGTTCACGTTTGTAAATAATTTAATTAAATCAAAAGAGACGTAGTAGTATTACTTATTTCAAGAGGATAATTAATCTTACTTTTGCACTAAATTGAAATTGCTAATATGATTATAGATATTCGATTTATTGACGCTTTTCATAGCATTTATATTTCATAGCTTTTGTTACCAATACAATGGTAATCGTAAAAGCGTAATTAATTAAAAAGTTTTAAAAAATAAATTAAAAGAAATTCATTTAATGTATCGACGCGGGCAATTGTTATTAATCCTCTATATAAAATTGTTAAATTTGCCAAGTAAAATCTATATTGTCAAAAATTTTAACGTACGATTAAAGTTTGTTACTAATGGAAGTAGGTATGTACTAATCCATCTAGGATACCCTGAAACAACGACAGATACCGAACATGACCAAACCAATCAGTCAAAACATATATTAAGACTGATAGCGTTATAAATATTTTATTAGTAGTCATTGGCACGTATCACAGTGTGACACTAATATACAAGCCAATTTTACAAATGGTATACGTATAACTTTCAAACGTAGACACAACGTCTTGTGTCGTCCGATACTTGGACGACGGACGTATGGGAAACTCCAAAGCATCTCCTTAAGAATGGAGATCTTTGCCCAGCAATGGACAATTTACGAGCTGTTACTTTTAAACCTACACGTTGTGTAAGAATTTGGCTGTATATTATAAATATAGTAAACGTGAGCGTGATGATTCTCTAGTTACAAATTAGGCGCAGTTCTCGCTCATACTTCCCAGTGTCAGATTAAACCAGAAATCAGTCTGTCCATTACGAGCGTGCCTACATAACGCACACATCCAACTAACATGTGTGCACTTACAAATGTCTTTTTATTTGAGTTCTATTTGAGAGCGAGAGAACGCATCGGGAGATGATCCCTAAATAGATCAGAGGATTTCAACCTTTAGGTTACTAGATCAGACCTTTGAGTTTTGTAATTACAGCTCTTTATAATTCAGTTTATATAGAGATTGCTGGGCTCTGGTGTTAAGATAATAAAAATACAGACTAAAAACAAATGTAGTAAATATCAATACAAATAAGGGCTTACCACGTTCTTTTTTTATTCATATAATGCGAAATATAATATTATATTCTGAATCTTTGAGCTTATAACGCGATCATTGAAAGACTTGTTATAACAATATTAAGTACGCCTTTGTCAAATTGTCACAAAATGTATGTATTCAAAAAATTTGAGTTAATTTAAAACTAAAAATATTACTTTTAGTACTTCTAGTACTTGAGAATTTTTAAAAAATATTGAATATATAGAATGTTAATTTCCTTATAAATAGGGCATTTCCTGGAAGATGGTCTAAAAATTTTATTTTCATCGATCATTCATGCAAACGAAGCGGCAGCTCGTTTTAAATAGAAAACCATCAAAGAACAACGAAAGACGCTGAACTAAAATACAAACTAATGAATAAGTATTAGCTTCGCATTATTAGCTAAGACGCCTCAAGGAGTAGACACATGAATAGGTTACGTATGACGAAACTTAACAATTTGTTTAAAAATTAACATACTAAAGCGACGAATGCACGCTCGAAACGACTTACGTATTATATTTGAATACTTGAATGTAATGCTCGGTTCAGAAGTATGAACGTTTTTGAATACGGTGACATTTATATTAAAGTCCAGCTCGGCCGATTATTGAGGAATTATTTTATGTTTTAGATTTTTGTTACCAACAAAAGCATCTTTTAAAATAATGTCGTCATGGTATTCTTATAAGTGTTCCAGATTTAGATGCGTTACTCGTATGCCATCATCAGTCACTAATTTGGTGTATGTTCTCCGCCATATTGTTCGACAACCTTGCGTTTGACATTTTTCGTACAATATTAATAATAATTAATTTTTTGCAACAATTTATAATCTTGTTAATCTGTACATACATTCAAGAAACAACGCATACATGTATATATGTGATCTTTCTAAACTACCCGTTTATTACACAAAACATGATCATAACCCGAGCAGATAGCTCGGGTTATATTCGTGCTTTGTGAACGGTACAAACTGAAATTGGAAATATGCATTTTTCTTTGAAATAGCCCATACAGTGGGTATAAAGCTCCTGTCACTAAAAAGATAAATGAAACCATAGGTTTATCATGGTATGGACACACGATGAGAAAAGAATAACAAGCCGAGTGTTAGGTCTTAATTTAATTGATTATAAGGCGAGAAATACTCGACTGCGATACTGCATGTAAGAGAATATAGACGATACACCAAATACCCTATTCAGATTTGATTGTTTTAAGAAAAATAATAGAAAAAACCGAAGTAAATATGTATTAATCTATCCCCAAATACCAATTGCATTTTATTATAAGGATGAGTGGACCACACACCCAGAGTTGCTACCACTATATCTATATATCTATATCAGTTTTGAAGGTACCTTTCCGCCTATTTCATATATATATATATAAAAATATTTGTCATATTTGTCGTACAACCGATAACCGTTGGGGAAAACGTGTTCAAGAGTGGAGACCGCGTCTCGGCAAACGTAGTGTAGGACGTCCTCGGGCACGGTGGAGTGACGATTTGCGCAAGACGGCTGGCAGGAGCTGGACGCGAGTAGCCGAAGATATATCACAGTGGCGAGCCATTGGAGAGGCCTATGTCCAGCAGTGGACAAGTATGGGCTGCTGATGATGATGATATATAAAAAAATACAAAATGTAGGATATAAAGAATGACTAGATGGAATTGAGGATATGAGATACAAATTTATGGTAAAGAAAACACTACGAGGACCTTGAATAAGCGGGGGGGGGGGAGGTATGGGCCAGTGAGTGACGAAAGAGTAGTACTTTTAATCTGGATACGTTTCAGAAATTATTTTATATATCACGTGAATAACTGGTTCGATTCAGCAAAATTTCCATATGAAACCATTTCGTAAATTGAGGGTAGCATATTCAAATCAGAAATTAACTTAAACGGAACGTAAACAAAATAGTTTCATGCGTAATAATGCTTTGTTATGATAGCAGCCGGGGTTCGGTTAGTGAGCAAATAATACAAATGTTTTGTGCTTCGAGGTGGTTATTAATATCTAATCTTAATAAACTTCGAAACGGACCTTCCGATTACACAGATCCCTCCACCTTATGTGAATGATTCCCACTTTACATACAAACAGCGAATGCGTCCCCAATTTCGGGAATTGAGCCTTGTTATGCAGTTACATTGTCTCATTCACCGTCCAAACTGGAACACAAAAATACTAAATAGTATAGTAAATATCAAAATAATTTTAAGATTTTCTTATAATATAAATGAGCGAGTAACGTGTGTGTATTTTAAGGATAATTGTGCACGGAGACTTCAAGGACCCTGGAGGGAAACAGGGTATGCTACTTACTGCCTTGTTATGATAGATTATTATGTAAAAACATTACCTATTTAAGTAATATTAATTTAATGTTCGTATGTAAATTATTCCTGATGTTGCGAGCCCATTTTGGATATATATTAAAATGTCAGCAATGTGACCGACGCTTGATCGATACGAATTGAACTAACGCGTCACGCCTCTCCATTTCATACCTTCGTTCCTGTTTTTCGATAGCTGTCAATTCAGTGTAATTTTCAAATTCGTCGACATATTCATTGGCCGTTATTTATTTGACCTTAACGAGTACATCAGCGAAATTCTCTATAGGACTGATACTTCGAATAGATTAATAACTAGAAAGTCCTTCGTAATTTAAAAAATCGTAGATTTTTCCTTTCAATGGATTTTTAATTAAACTTTTGATCGATTTTAAAAATATATCGAGTAAGCGTATAGAGTAATGGCTTTATTCTGTCCTAATCCGAACTGTATCTCAATATTGTAAATTTTTTTCGGAAAAAAACCGGCTTGCACGTGCTCTGCATACTACATGCATGGTTGGAAATTCGAGTATTTCGATTGAATTTTTAATACGAACAAACATGGAAACAATTTGAATTTGAACGAATGAGTCTTGCAAAGTGTTGTATTTATGATTACGTTACGTTAACTTCAGAATTATAGCGTATTTATTCAATTATATTATATATTTAAATTGCACGTCTGATAATGTGTAACTTCATTGTGTTTTGAGATCAATTTCTTTCAGTCTCAATACAATTTTTATTGTTATAATCTTGTTAGATAATGGAGTTTAGTTCGTGTGTATAGACTATTTAAAGGAGATCATACTGTTTCAAAAATTGGTAAGCATGTGTAAAAATCATTAATAGTCCGAAAACTTTTCCCGTCTATTAAATGTTTCACAATTCACTAGTTAAGTCAATTTATTTTTTAATTAATTTGATTCAGTAATAATTGTATTGCGAATGACTATCTCACTCAGTGGCGTTTAATATATATTTAGGGTAAATCGAAAGATTTGTATTGTATTGTATCTATATATATATATTTAAAATTTATTTTCCCTTTAACTTAGAGATTTGAAAATAAGAAGTATTGTTTTTGTTCGATTCAATGAGCGTTATAAGTTGTACACTTGATTTTCAAATTATTTACCTATTTAAGTATTGTCGCTCTTATCCAAGTTTTGCTACGTTATAGAAGTGTATAAAATATACTATTATAATTATATTATGACGTCATTAGTAATTATAGAATTGGTACAGTCATCATTTTATAAAATTGATTAATAATTAATTATAAAACGTAGGTGTTTTTCTGTTTTAATAAATTATTCCTTTAAGGGCAAACTACACGTGAAGTACAAAACAAATCAACTGTTTCTTATTTAATAATAATTGCAAGTCACGCTCGTATAATTCTAGTAATTTAATGTATTCTTAAAATTGATCTTTGAGTACATATTACACACATAGTGGTACATATGAAAATTCATTGATGCTGGCCCGAACTTGACCCGCAATATTCAGTTAAGATGTTATGTGTTTCAGCTATAGCACCACACCAGTTTTAACGCATTTAAAAATAATTGATGATGTCCTGACCGATTTCAGCCACGGCGGCTAATCTCTTGAGATTAATCAATTGCGCGGGACATATGATTATATGCACAAGCACAGGTGAACTCTTATAATCCGATGGGAAAGAGTTCAGGCCGGGTTCAGTTCAGTTCAGTTCCGTAGTTCCATTTGACCGTATCCAACGTAGAGCAGCTCGAATTATCGACGATAAAGCCCTTTCTGATCTGCTCGATCCTTTGGCTCTGCGTAGAGATGTTGGATGACTCTGCATCTTCTACCGAATCATCCACTGGGAATGTTCCGGGGAATTGTTTGGATTAATCCCGGCAGCTGAATTTCACCTTCGGACATCTCGTCAAAATTCTAAATTTCACCCGCACCATCTAGATTGCGGAAAATCCACAACAGCGCGATTTTTAAGACATTTTCTGCCTCGCACAACTAGTCTGCGGAAACAGCTTTCGCCGGCGGTTTTTCCGAACCGATACGACTTGGGAACCTTCAAAAAAAGATTGTACTCCTCCTTAAAAGGCCGGCAACGCACCTGCAACGCCCCTGGTGTTGCGGATGTCCATGGACGGTGGTAATCACTTTCCATCAGGTGAGCCTCCTGCTCGTTTGCCCCCTATAACATAAAAAAAAAAGTTCCGGATTGCGGATTCATAATATCTCGATAAATATGTACCAACGAGATTAGCGATTATCACGACGTAAATAAATCATTTTCACGACTTATTTCGTTTTAATAAAATTAAATTTTTCAACATTTTCTATCTCGCTTAAGAAATTTTCTAATACCGATTTTATCCGCCATAATTAATTCTCCATTGATGTCAAATCGGATTCGAGGGGGATATGGCAATATCATAAGCGCTAATGAGTTTCGTGTTCAACAAAAGACAGTCTAATTTCCTGCCTATTTCAACTTCGTATCGTTCCAATCTTACCTAACAATAAGAACGTTAGGGTTTACGATTTATGCAACTTTTCAATGTCACAATGAAATAAAAACATTGTTAAATAATCATGAAGAATAATAACACACTTTGTATCGCTACAGCAAACTTAGTTGCTTTTCTTTGAATCATAACTGATTATCAACAAGTTATTAGAAAAGAACAATGGCGTTTTAAATTCGTCATTGCCTTGCACTCGTGAATGCCATAAATTCGGGGCGAGACTGTGCAGAAGTTTGCCTGATATTAATTTTGCTTTGGAATTGTTAAGCTGTCGGTTTCCCGTTACGGTGTTACGGTTACGGTTTTTGCTTATAACTTTTTAAATTTTAACTTTATGGTAAAAAGTCACATAAATATAATTGTAGTCACAACAATTTGCTATAAATTATGTTTTACAAATTTTCCGTACAATTAATAGTTTCGGAGATGTAGTTAAAAATATGTTTCCACCACTTTTTTCAAGATGGCGGGCGGGGTACAAGGGCGGCAACCCCACAAACTTGGGGTTAAGGTTGTATTGACACATCCTACATGTCCCACAAATAAAATTGCGTCCTCTAGAAAATGTTCAGTCAATGTAACATTTCAATGGACTAAAAATCATTTAATGACGTGTCATTTGTTAAAATTGAATGGAGTCGTTAGACTAGTCGATACAAAATATAATTAAGGTGTTCTATTTATATAATTATTCAAATAAACATGAACATTTTCGGTGTACTTCAATTGAAAACGTCACATATTGAATTTCGTCTGTGAGCTATATTTATTTAACAATTAGGTCTAAAGTCGCTTGACAAAATACGATATATTATTTCCACGTTCGAAATAACGTTTGATTTCGAATTTATTGGTTTACTTACTAACTGTAATTATTATTATAATATCATTATTATATTCAATGTCTATTATGAAAGATTTTTTTTTAGTTTCACATTCGAAATCAGTGATGAATTTCAAATACTCGGGACGACTAACCTCGTATGTGTGGCTCATAATATATGCAAAGTCGTACGTAGTTGTATGGCTGCGTAATTGATTGAAATTTATTATAATTTTATTAACAAAAATAACAACCGCCTCGATGGTCTAGTAGCCGGTGTCAAGAGCTTCAAATCTTGAGGTTTTAAGTTCAAATATCGGATCAGAACAACAATATAAGGAGGCGATTGACCTTATATAAAAAATACTTAAATGTTATAAGGGAGCCGATAAATATTGTACAGAAAAACTAAAAACTGTACGAAGCCGTAGACAAAACGAGTTTAGTATTATCATATAAGTATTTTTACTTAAGTGAAAAAGGAACAGGTCTCGAAGGAGAGGTTGTTTAAGCTTATTTCATCACGCTGCATTCTACATTGCAATTCATAGACTTCAATCGTTTAAAAGAATATTAATAAATAATACATTACTGAACACAAGATGGATGATAAAAACCGCGGAGTTTATCCTTGTTCACTTTCGAACAGGACAAATTTATTTTTTATTGTATTTAATTGACGTAAACAGTAACCACTGAGTTTCTAATCGGTTCTTCTTAGATTATACATTCCGAACTGGTGTTAGCTTTACATTTAATACAATTCTGCAAAATGAAGATATAAAATAAATATATATTATAATATAATGATAATATTTGATAATAATAATAATTTTCTCCGCAAGTGATTTTGTTAATTTTATGAGAAAATAAATGTCTTAAACCATTTACTTGAATAAAGTATTCTCTTTAGTTGCGAGCTTGCAGATGCACATTTGGCAAATACCTCCCGATACATGTAGTTTTCTCACGATATTCCTCCACTACCGCGCACGAATTATAATCCCAAATTGAGCACACGAAACAGTAGTGGTTTAACCGAATTCGTACCTGCAAATGTTAAGAATAGCGGTCTCTAACCGCTGAACCATATCGGTTCCTCTTCCTTTCGCTGAACCATATAGATGATGTTTATCTATTATTTTTAATGCGAGAAAACATAGAATTTTTGTTTGAAAAACACTTATTTTTAACTAAATATCAATCTAGTTTGTATGTACTTTAACACAGATTTAATCGCTATAGTCTACAACCACAGACTATGATTGATGTATGTATGATAATGAATGAATGACTTTACTGGATGAATGTAATTTATCGATACATCTATTCCTCATCGAGGCTAAGAGTGAAATAAATGATTCCTAATTTAAATTTGTTACATTAAAATACTTTTACAATGATATAAGTTTAAATCGGAATCTAATATTGTTAATTACCCTAGTACTACTATTTATTTACAGATGGTTCCCATACATATTATTACTTTTAAAAACCTTTTTTTTGTATAAATGAACTTAATAGTAGTCGATCTATTAAGTGTACAAAATCCATCGTATCATCACCAGCACCGAAATCTATTCAAAGTTTCAGCTCAATCGAGGGGACTAGTTTAAAAATTAGCTGCAAGATTTAATCATGCTTATATCAAAGCTAGAGCAGCTGGAGCCGAGCTGGAGCTGAGCTGGAGATAAGCTAAAGATGATAAGCTTTTAAAATGCATTTTTACGAAACTGCTTTTAATGATTAATTTTGTAGAGATTATGCGATCGCCTTCTATATTCTTCAGGAGGATAAACTTGTTTCATAATATAGGACTTTATTTCGATCTGTTTTTAATTTATTATCATGGATAATCGGCCGCGTAGCGGATATTTTGGTCTTTTTTAAAGGTAGTTGGATACGCTAAAAATCGGAACTGTCCTACTTAAATTATAAACGTATGTTTTACATTATATTTATACGTACACAATACCCAAATAATCGTAGATTTGACGGTAGATTCTGAGGTCCTGGGCTTAATTGCCGCGTCGGTCCAATAAAAAATATTGGGTTTTTCTATGTCAAAAAGTTCTCAGAAGAATCTTATAAATATTTAAAGACCATATCTTGAAAATTACATAAAAACCGACTGGATTATGGTATGGGACACATTCGAGAGAGGGAATAGAGCTTGTATTTGCATGCTGCAAGTGAAGGCAATAATTCGCCTGCCTGCTTGCCTAGTAGCCTTCTGGTTAACTTTGAGGAAGGCCGTGAAATAAATCGGATACGGAAACATCGCCATCATTCGCTAAACTCCTAATTCTTCTAATTTATTTACACAAATTTCACCTTTCCAAAATTGGAAATTATCCAATTATCAACTGTTTTGGGTTTCACGTTACCATAAAGAAAAAACTGCAAGCGAATTTTAATTTCAAAAAGTGTACGCTGAAATTTTAACCCAATAATGGAAATGGCTGTTTCTAACCTTCGATTTATTCGGAAACGGACGTACGGTCGGCGCTGTCATTCATTTCGTACTTTTTGGGTCGTTATAGACGCGCCTACAACTTTTCCACATAGATATTTGAAACGGAACTCTCGGACGTCGGAGCTATGAAAACAGGAACGCTTCTTTTTACAATCGAATGGGTTTTTTTTCCAAAAGCACGGACAGTACTTGTTTTGTTGAAAAATATATTGAAAACGCCCGTCGTTTGGGGCGTTACATAATCGTCTATGTTCGAATTAAAATAAAAACTGCTATGGATTTTTTCAAGACTGCTTTGATTTGAAATTTTTGTTATAAAAGGAATAAATAAAACAACACTTTTCAGCCTATGTCGGAAAAATTTAGAAAAAACCTGAAATAAGTTTCGCTTAAAACACCAGCAAACATTTATTCTGTATGTAAACTCATACTTACTTTTGATAGACTCGATCAATTTTGAGTAAATGATATCTACACAGTACCTTGGAATGTAGTTTACATTTGTGAACATTACCTGTTTTGAAAATTAACCCGGACAAGGAGGAAGTCAATGGAGTTGGAACGATGTCGGTATATATGTCGGTAGATGTATTGAATAACAGGTAGAATAAAATGTAATATGATTGAGACTAATTAAATACCAACGACAATTTTTTTATAAAAAATCCCGTGTGAATTAAAACGATAGTTTAAATAATATTATTTAAAACCGTATAAAATATAATGAGAATAATAATAATAATAAAGAGAGGAAGATTTCGTTTTCCTCATGTGACGATTTCTGCCTAAAATTAATTCACCCTGAAAAGAAATGTATGTTTCAGCTTTGTTCACGTATAAATATTAAATGATTAACTTAAAATTTAAGTTCAATTCAAATCACAGACATATATTCAATTTTATTTATTTCTTGAAATTCGTATATATTTTTAATATTAATAGCAATAAGAAATGAACTGTCTCTATATATATCTACAAATATAGGTATATACAGCAAGTTATTCTAATAACAAAGGTGAAGACTGTCCTAAAGTCAGTTTAAATTGTCACGAATATTCTAGCTGGTATATCTGGCTTTCTATCTTATTGTAAAGATAAAGTAAATTAAAATTCGTATTTTCGCTTTCCGTCAATAAAATTCCATTAAAAATCCGTCCGTTGAATGCGTTTTAATGAACAAATATACAAGAATTCAAAAAACTCAATTTTAGTTTTATTTGTATTCCATTCGAATAGTTTTGATTGGATTTGTATGTTTAAATAAATTCTCTTATGAGTTTTGTTCAATAGTAAATTTTTATGGATCACTATTAGATAAATAACGTAAAATTTAATGGATTACGCTTTGTAAACTAACCCTTTTTGTGTTAATAATATTATATTGGAACAGGCTACAAAGAGATTTTCACCAGTTTTCTATATTACAAAATATAAAGTCTTAACTTTACCTAAATGTTGTAAAAAATGATTAGCTAAACTTTTCTTTTTAACATCAAACCAACGATAATGATTAAAGGCAGAAACTTTATAAATCAGGTCAATTAAATAAATAAAATATAAATAAATTTATTGACATGAAAAGTTAACATAGTCACAAAACATCCAGTGGTCCCGCACTAGGCAAGCCTGTCTTGCGGGTACCAACTACCGGTTACAATTTCGTATGTTTAAACAAGAGTTCGGACGATATACGATCGCATAAAGAATTACATAATAATATTTCGTTATATAAAATACAGCAATATATATGAAAAGTAGATTAGTGTGTAATACCTAAAAAACAAAAACAATAAGTAAAATAAATATAAATAAACAATAATCAGTATAATTGATAAGACAGTTTATGTAGAATAATAATATGTAAATGCCAATTTATTGAGAATGGAGCTTGAATGTACTACTAGTTTAAAGTTGGGTTGGGTTGGCCCATAGACATTTGTAGTAAGCCCGTGTAATTACACGGATAAATGACATGCTCAATTACTTTTGAATGTATTGCAAATATGTTCTGCAGTGCTAAAATCTATAGACTTATTTGACCATTGAGATTTTAGTAGTATTAATTATAAAAAAAAACTACACCTTTAAGGCAATTTTTTTTAATTCCTCACTGAAAATGTATCAAAAACATTTTTTGATTGTAAAGTTATTTTCGGTGTGATAAAATAGTCAATAGATCAAATGTCGAAATTTTTAAAAATTCCATAGTCGACTAATCTTTCCACTTATTAGCTCGGGCTCCGGTGATAGATTGGACACGGCTCGCATCACCGGACACGGAATGCTGGCAAAAATCAAATCAAAGAATTAAAGTTGAAAGCTTTTCGGTATGTAGATTCGCCAATCGGATAAACTAGGAATTTTTCATTATGATTTTAGTTTCATTTTAAAATATTCGAATACACTGGATTTATTGGAAGCCCGGCAGTCTATATAACGAAATGACCATAGATATTCCTGTTTTTAAATTAAATAATATTGAGGGTACACGCGTTTGATTAATATATATACTTCCAGAAGTTTTAACAAAATCACAATGATATTGATTATTTAGTTAGGATCAGGGACAACCATTGTATAAACAAGACACGTAAAAGCAAACTCAAAACACCAAGTTACCGAATCGAGAGCCAATAAATCTTTCCTGCGGGAAAGGTATTTGTGCAACTGTGGTAGATTACCTATATGTAAGAGACAAAACTTTTTAAAAGTGCAAGTATACCCTTATTGGCGTCGTTGATCTAGCGGTCCTGAGATCATAGGTAGACCAGGATCGATCCAAAAAAGTAATTGGTTTTTCTTGTAGAAAATTTCTGAAACTCTCAGAAGTATAAAGCCCTCGGTTTGTAACTTAACTCTTTCCGATCACATAAAGTGTATACACTTGTGTCCTATATTATGCCCTAAAGTTATATGCCTGTCAGTTGACTAATCCCTTAAAAGTCACCGCCTTGTCTGAAATCAGGACAATCAACGTTCTTGCCTCCAGTCTATTCTAATTTTGGACTCATGGAATAGCAATACGAACGGACAAATCACTTGGAATCAAAGCTAAAAGCACTTTGCATTTTAAAATAAACAACATTTTTTATTATTAAGGTAATGTAGCTCGTTTCATTAATTAAAGTAATTGAATATAATTAAATGTCCTTTTATTTATTCTGTCATTTCACTTCCTGATTGCTGGTTGTTTTTTCTCTTGAAAACTTAACTCTATACTAATTCAAATGGCTTTCGTAGCGGGAGATTAATTCTATAAATGCATTCCTTCAGCCATTTCAATGAAATTATCTTTCTCGAAGCAATTTATGATGCAAATTATCTCTTTGTAGTTGATCGTTATCATAAGAAAACAGAAATGTCAATTTATTATTTACTTGTTCGTTTCATCAATTTGTTTTCGAAATTTTATAATTGAATATCTTGTGATTAATATTTAATATTTGAGAGAGAAGAACCGAAGATTACAGTGTAGAAATACTGCCTTGACTGACGGCGAATGGTGATAACATAATCTTAGATTGTTACATCAAAATCGAGAGCGTCCGGTCAGCTACCGCCCTTAAATACGGAAACTGATTGGAGTGCTAGTGAATGGTTTTGGATTTTCGAACTTCGCTCTAGTTTTTTTTTTTTCCGGCCACGTCGTCTAACCATTCAGCTATGACGGTATTGGTAATGTTGTTAGTTATCAAAATTACTTTTCACTGAATACACGTGTATATTTGTTAATTTACAAAGTTATGAAATTGATTTGTTAAATAAGAATGAAATCTATACACGAGTATTCCAAATATTCATCCAATGAAATAAATATAATACAATTTAATTCGTTTATCTGTATGTAGAAATATCGATCAAATTCTGATTAAGTTTTCGCCGGAGTAGCTTTGGGACCTTGTCAAATTGCCAAAGGTAATTTCAGTATTGCTTCTAAGGCTCGATCGCTAACATAAGCTATAAGCTTGGTGCGACAAAGCGTTAATAGTCTTGTACTAATAGTTATATTAAATAAAATGTAATTAAAATTATTTATTGCGACATTAACTTATCATTATTCATAATATTTTATCACAATACATTGTTGTTAAGACCGTTTTGATAAGTATTTTAATACTTTCGGTTGACCTATTAAAAATATTTGACATTAATATTTTATGTAAATATAAATACCACCTATATATTAATAAGATAATTAATTTGTATGTGTTTAAAGCTATGATTAGTTTTTAAAACTATTTATGATGTAGTTTAATATAATATCATTTTCGTATATTTATACCTGCTGCCAATTAAGGCGTTATATAAAATAAATATTATATAGAATATTATGTAGATGATGGAAAGCTTCAATGAGATCTAATCGTATTTCATTTGTTTTTATTTAAATTTAATTTAAATACAGTTTATATTCGCTTAGTTTCAAGTTTCTCCTATGAACAGTTAAACAAAAATATCAACTGTAAATTGAACCACTTGGCATACATCCTATACTTTTGAGTATAAGGTGTCGGAGCCTGACCCAGCGCACTGTTCCAATGCAGCCGTTTTCGACCAACCCGTCAGAAAAGCATTATCTTAGCGGTCAGACATTAGGTTTAGGTTTTGCCCTGGTGCTCATCTTATCGCGCACACACCACTCAACAATATCTGTACATTCTCTTATTTAGATAGATTTAAGTATAAGCCGATATTAACTTTGACTGATCCCGATGTAATTGATAAATTGTATCAAATAAAAATAATTATCAGATCGTTTTGACCGAGAGAAAAGAGAAAGATGCTAATAATAATAATCAAACAATAATATTATGGTATTTATAGTAAATACCAAAAAACCGTTTATCGAGTAAAGTATTTAATTAAATTAATTAATATTGGACTGAAAATATAATCAACAACCGATATCATCATCCTCCTGCCCTTATCCCGATTTACTTGGGGTCGGCGCAGCATGTCTTCTTCCATACTTCTCTGTCGGACGTCATCTCACGAGTAACATTCTTTCCAGCCATATCGTCTTTCACACAGTCCACCCATCAACAACTGAAATAAATTTAATTATTGTTACATCAAAGACTCAACTCAACAACGGCACCGCATTAAAATATTAAGTTTGCAAATTGTAGGATAATAACACTTTCGCCCTGTTATTGTTAGAGCAATTAAGTATTTCTTTGCGTTACTTTCAACTAAAATACGTCAGTTACTATGTTACTAATAACAGATGTTAATAACTGCAAGTTTCTGCGACCTAAGAGTTTGTGTATCGCCAATATTGCAAGGCAAACAAGTATTTCAGGCGACAACTTTTTCGACAAATATCGATTTATAAATTATTTAATTACTTCGAAATACTTGCGCCGAACTACGAGCAAGTTGAAGCACCCATACAAATCAATGACGTTCTACACGAATGGCCAGATTAGTATGTTTCGTATAATTAACAGTACCTGTTATTATATGATGTGTGTAAGATATATTTTTAACATATACTGAGTATGCTATAACTACTATACATTAGGTTTACTAAATGTCTAATTTTTTTCAGTACTTAAGTTATAGTATATTAATTTATAACATTGCGATCGACTGCTGGACATCGGTCTCTTTCGGATAAAATTACAATTTCAAAATAAAATACTAATTATTCATTCAATTACAACATATGTATTATGCGGCAATAAACACGTTGATTAGTTTTATATTATTGAGAACGAATGATAAAATATCGAGACAGATAACAACAGACATTTGTTAAATATAATATTGAATGACAGAATGATTGAACGGTAATTGATTCGGTTTAAATCGTCTGTGTAATATGTAGCCAAATATGTATGACGCATGTTTGTCAAGGAATTTAATTATTTTTTTGTCTTCCTTGTTCGTGTAATGATTTATTTTTAATGAGATTTGACTACATTTGATGTGTTATATTACATAATCCTATTATATATAACGAATTACGGAAAAGGTCATAAAGAGTGCGTAATTTTTGTTCGTTTTTAAATTTTCGAAATGAAGAAAAAAATTACAACGCCTTCAATAGGAAGTGTACCAATTTGTATCGGTAGTGTTGAAATCGATGCGAATAAAGCTGTTTAAAAAAAAAGAAGAAAAATTAAGACGCAAGATCAAAAGCGTAGAAGTAATTTTATTTATGGAAAACGATTTTCAATTTCCTGCACTTATATTATCATTTATCAGAACTGGTTTCAGCTGATGCGTGTGTTATCTCAAGATGGCGTCTCGGCTACATTCAATATTGGAGGGCCACTCTGCGATAAGTAACCGGGGTACAGCGACCTACTAAAGTTCGCCTAACTTCAAACAGCTTTGGTCATGAACTACGAATTAACTTAAAGGAAATTGCATTTAACATCGAAACCGGCAGACGTTCTACATTCTAAATAAACATTCAATATATTGAAATCCGTTAAAATGTACAAAAAGATATATTTTATATATCTTTCTGGCCGACTTCGCCACGGCTGTATTTCAAGGGAGACTGCACAGGATTATTACACATTGTAGATAGTGCAAGTGTATTCATAAACACAAGTGTGCTCTCCTTCCCCAATCCAAAGGGATGACAAAACCAAAAAGCTTAAACACTCAGGATCGATTACGTGAGTTTAAACACTTTCAAATTCATAATTCTGGGCTGCCACTGAGAATTATTTGAAAGAATAATAACTTAATATTGAACCGTCTTCCGGAACTAATCACTGAACTTAGGACCACAGGGTTTAGAGCATTATTGTTAGTTAATGTACATATTAGGCGTATATGTTAGAATGTTATCAGCGGTTTATCTTTAAAATAAAAATATCAGTGCGCTTCTACATTATAATATAAAGATCTGATTTAATTATGCGTATTTGTATTTGTTTATTACAATAGAGTTAGAAAACAAACGCGTTTCCCGCTGTCTGTCTGTCTCTATGTATGCTTAGATATTTAAATCTACGCAACGGATTGTGATACGGCTCTTTTTTATAGATAGAGTGATTCAAGAGGAAGGTTTATAATAATACATGCATAATATAGTAGAGAAAAAACACTGATAATTTTCGAGGTTTCTAAAGTGATGTCGTAAATAAATACATTTTTTGGTTCAGCCAAAAAATGTATTTATTTACATTTTTTGAATTTGAAAATAATGAACTACAGTATTGTACACCTAAACAGGTCTACAAAAAAGTCTGTGATGCATTATGTCTGTCTATTAGGGATAACGCACAGTAACTATTTTTATTCTTTACTTTTTACGAGAAATGTCTTATTTACACAGCGATTTTAAGCAATACAGCATTAATCCTTATAGAATTACCTTAACTACGTTGCGCATTTAATATACATCAATATGGCCCTTTATAGCGTGTAATTTAAATGAGTATTTTCGAAGATACTACAAATTTAAAATGCAGGGACACAGCGAGTTGAATTTTCTAATTGCAAGCTGTGAACGCTATCTATAAAGACATTCTTTAGCATATTTAGTGTCTGCATGGCACTCGTGCGACGTCGGGCGGATCGCTAGTATATAATAATAATATCAATAACTTTTATTATGACATAAACGATGCTCACATAGAGAGCAAGACAAGTAAGCCTGTCTGGTGCAAAAAGCGTGACTCGAGAAGGCTTTATTTCAAGTATCTTGTGCGTCTGAGACTCAATATTGAAACATCATGAAAATATCTCAAGAATATATCGACGTTACTCTCTCGCGAGTTGGTATCTCAATTTACTTTGAAAATTATCTTCTGATATTTCCCCAACAATCCTTACTTAGCCTTATTTATTAAGTAACCTTTATTCAATAAAGATCGTTTAAATTATTCATTAATAATAATCACTTTTAAATATGAAGACAAGATAAGAATAATAAATTAAATAATAACGAATTTTCTCGTTAGGCAATGCTATTAGAGAGATACGAATTATGATTTTCAGTCCGATGTTATTCGAAGCGGAATTCAAGGTCGTTGAAATTAGTCTATTAGTTCGCTACAACCATTGTGTGGACTACCAGCTAACTTAATACACCTAAATTATTGTTTGCTAGACACGAGTGATTAATCAAACGTGAGATGCTGTTGACTAATAATACAATTGTAGGATCGTGAACTGTTTCCAATCACTATTTGAGCTTTGCGGCTGTCAAATATCCTTGATGATTTCTGACAAATTATAGGTGAATAGATACTTGATTATCAAAAATTAAAATCACATCTAATTTGATAACGGCTGTGATAATTTTATTAAGATCTCAACGAGTTGTTTTACATCTTAGACTGACTGTTACAAGTACTTATTCGAACACAAAAATTATAAAAAAATGTCGAGTTCTCGTGGAACATATGATGATTAAAAGAGAAATAAAAATCAGTTCTTCTAAAACGACGCATTCTCCTTTGTGGAAGTTCCAGTTCAGGTTTTCTCATATATTTTTCTCTGTTCATACCCAATATTGTTTTTATATTTTTTACTATCAAATATGATTCCCTGATATGGATTGATGATTCTATGATAGGAGATGAAAGCGATTTTTTTATTAAGCAATATTATTTAATAAATAACATAACCCTAATCTATTAATAAAGTTTCTTGAATGTTTAATGTATTAAAACTGTCAACTAGCCATAACAGCGTAACATTAAATTATTTCAACATTCGTGAATGTGCACATATTTTAATTATTGCGGAATTATCGTGGTTTAAAAACAAAAATATTATTATTAATATATACATATATATTTAAAGATTTTTTTATTTTACCTTAACAAAGTAAAACCTCACTAGTTTTTTTCAGATTAAGTTTTTATATTTTATAAGATATGTACGGCTCATTGCATAAAATAGAAATGGCGCTGAAATAAATATTAACCAATCCTTTCAATTCCATTGCTCCGTCGGCCTTGGAAGCCAATACTTATATCCCTTGGGCCTGTAGTGGATCACTCACCTTGCACAAACCCTACCAACAAAAAAATCATCAATTATTATTTCTTTACTGTAATGCATGTCAAACAATTTTCGCCTTCTTCCTTTCAATTTCAAAACACAGGAATCGTAAACGATTTGAACGTTAACTTTTATTCCGTTCTCACTATTTTAAAACAAAGGGGAAGGGTAGTTGGACTTATCTATGAGAAGCATATATTTGAATTCGTTTTACTATACTGTATAGTTTAACATAAAATTTTACAAGTAAAATGACCGTGCTCGACTTCTAGCTTTATCAACGAAAGAGGCCGAAACCAACTGGTCGCATGCGATAGTCGTGAAAAATCTTATGACATTTTTAGGCATTATTCATGCTATCACTTAAAAGTAACTCTCCCAAAGGCAGCACTTCTGTGCTTAGGAGGTGGTCTCTTTTGGCTTATATGGTCTTCCTTTTCCAACGACTTTAGTTGGGCCTGCCACTTGCTCTGATGAATTGTCGTCAACACCAAAGACCAGATGGAGTAATAGTAGTTTCCTCGAAACGGAAATGGGCTTTATTGTAGGTCGTTACATGCGTTGACACATTGACCCCGTTTCTCGTCAAGAAAATAATTTTAAAGGCCGGATAATTCTAACACGAACAAACGGCGCAAAATCTTCTTTAATTCAAAATTATTTGTGTGCCATTTGCGAATGAAACGCTTGGTCTTTTAGTAATTGATAAAAAAAATTTGAAAAACATAAGAAAAAATCCCCGAGTTTAATAAAATAATGTTTAATAAGATTGACTTCATTGGTCACTTCAGCTGGTTTATTTTTCCAGAAAATTGGAATTATGATTTAACAAGAAAATGCTGCAAGAATGTCTATTGTACTTGTAGCTTTACCAGCTCTCGAACTCAATAATAGATAGTTCAAGAGCTGGTCAAGATCTTTGAAATATATTTAAGATATTCTTTAAAATATCTCTTATTTCAGACAAGTGTTTGTGGTCGAATGCGAAAATTCGAACTGACAAAGTATTTATAATATTGGAATGATATCAGATAAGACGGTAATCTTATACGAAAACATTATCGTTTACTATCAGTATCTATGGCGCAGTAATTTAGGGCAATGCGGATCGGAGTAGCTGACTGCGGGTCTCAAATGCGTAAATGATAAGTTATAGCCTCACTGAAGATATAATGTTAAAATTATTTCCTGTGTGATTCCGTTTGCTATTCGAATAGTCTAAATGATAGCATTGCATTCTATCTAACTACTTTATAAGATAACGTCCATTTTATTTTGGATTTTAATATTAGAAAATGAAAATAAAAAAGAAATATCCAATTATTTACATAATATATAATTCTTAAATATATTTTTGTAGTTAATGAAGCATAACACAACTCTCCGTGGACGTCTCATAGTTTTCTTATGTATTTATATGATAATAAAACTATATATATAATAATTCAAATACATAAATACATTATCATCTAAAAATGACCCAGAATTGATCCCATTAGATTTCGTATAAGCTATAGACGTTATAACATCCAAACACATGTTTTTCATAATTCGTAGTTATATATAATATATTCGTAGTTTTACATTGTGTGTCTGTGAGTAGCACATCATTAGATAATTTATGTAAATATGTTTGTAATGTCTTTGAAACATTTATAACAGCCGAGTGAACTTTGGATAAGTTATAACAGACGTCTTAGCTTACCAACGACTTTGAATCTCTTGTTGATCTACGTTAAAGTTTACATGGTAATTAACATATAACCGATGAAACTTCCTAGACACATAGATCGAGACGTCTCTTAATCCTGGTTCTGAGATTCAAGGTTTTGGCTTCCAATCCGAGCTTAGCCTTTGAACTTTGATGATACGTGTTTTATAGCCGTTTCTTACGTAGCTAAACCAAGGCTCACACACGTGATAGGGAACAGGTAAATGACAGCTCATGATAGCTATTGCTGACAATTTTCCTCTTAAGGGCGGCTCTTCAGCGGGATCATCGCCTTTAATGTAACAAACTATGATTCAAGGCATTACATTATACAGCTTAACTGATTTACGAGAATTTTATGATTCGATTTTCGCGTTCGCCTGCTTTCATTTGATTTTACAATGTCGGACAAATTGCGTCATGACAGGTTGCTCATAATGCCCAGTTTTTCTCATTCGCTGTAGTAACGCTCAAATATGAAATGTTACCATTTGGGAGAGTGCTCCGCCTAGAAGTCGATATTTCTCAATTAGACCAGAGAGAATTAGATTTCTTCTGGATGATTTTTTTTTACATTTTACGCAAATACATTTAAGTGATGATCCATTTGATTCTGCAAACTTCGCTTAAGATTCCAATGTTCTATTTAATGATTCATGAAATGCCGTGGAAGTGTCAGATTAGAATATTGAGTCCAAACTAATACAAGTTCTATGTATTTTTTTTAACAAAGCATTTGCAATTTTGTACTAGTAATTCTCCAAAAATATCTGCCTTATGACAGCTTATTATTCCCTTTTTTCATTATTTCTACTTAAAGACTTTCGCGTCAGTATAAGTTTTAATTTCGTTTTGTAATTAATCTCCGTTACTTGCGAAGTTCTTTTTTTAGTTCAATATTTCGTCTACGCTCCGCAGTGAAAGAGCTGCACGATGGGAAAGATGAAATATATCCACATGTTCACTTAAGCCAATTTGTATTAGAGTGGCTTTATAAATTAAGTGCCGTGTCGTTAACAGGAAAATTACCTCCAGCGAGCGGAAAATTAGCCCAGCGGTGGGTATAACGAGCTCTTACCCACTTATCTAGTCTATACCGAACTAAGTATCTCGATTTGCGATTCCTGTTAAATTGGAACCGCCCTGATGATAGGGAGGGCACACTTTGTCATCAATCATCACCATTGTCACTCGTGGCGAATATAAGTGCTGGTTAAAAACATTACGTAATAAGATCAGTTAGAACTGGTCGTGTTAACCGTGATGACTAAAGGTGAATTGGAATAAAAATAATTAGTACAGATTTAGTGGTAGGTCTTTGTCTGGGCTGGTCCCACTCACGTTTTATCTATCTGGTGAAATTACAAAAACATACACACATATGTAATATCTTAGTGTCCATCATTCTTCTAGTTTCAATATTAACGGACGATGTTCCTGGTACCTCATAAAATGACACATTTACCCATCTTAAATCCTATACTAAGTTTGATTTAATTAATAACCCTTAAAAGGTAAACCATATAAGATATTTTGTTTTAAACAAAGTCAATCTATGCCTGAATAAAGACATAAACCGTTATATTATTCAGATAAATTCGGACATCAGCATTTATCCGATAAAATATCGTCAATTAAACTGCGCCACGAGAGCGTTACATAATTTTATAAACGAGTATCGAACGATCCGTTGAACATTGGTGTGTAATCCTATTGTACGACGTATCCGACACAAATACATATATAAAAAGAACCTTAAAAAGAGATTTTATGAAAAACGAAAATATACCTTCTCTTGAGGAGAAGTCTTGGAAAATATTACACCACGCTGTTCCAATGCGGGTGGCACACACACATTTAGCATAATTACATACACACATGCAGGTTTTTTACGATGTTTTTCTTCAAAGCCGAGCACGAAATGAATTAAAAGCATTAACACTTTGCTATATTTTCCTTTATTAGTGCCGTCACTAATAAATAACACACCATTTTTATTTATGGTAACCAAAGATAGATTACAGATAATCATAAAATATTGAGTACACGAAAAAAAATAAAATAAAAGAGCGATGGAATATTTATTTTGAAAAGCTTATGAATGAAGAGAATGACTCGAATGGTATTCTCCAAGAGGCACAATTAATAAGGGATTAGTAAGAGAAATAAACATGGATGAGATAATGACAGCAGTCAAAAGTATGAAAAATGGGAAGGCTTTGGGTCCAGATGACATACCAGTTGAAGTATAGAAGATGTTAAAGACTGACGGATGTATGTGGTTGACTTTATTCTTCAATAAGTTGTTGCATGAAGAAACCATCCCTCAAGAATGGTGCAGTAGTTCGCTAGTGCCCATCTTCAAAAATAAAGGGGATGTACAGGATTGCAACAACTATAGAGGGATAAAGCTCATGTCACATACTATGAAAATATGGGAGAAGGTAATAGAGAGAAGATTGCGAGAAGAGAGGGGAATTACCCAAAATCTGTTTGGGTTTATCAGGTCGAGCGCCAATGGACGCTATTTTTGAACTCCGCCAATTGTGCAAGAAGTACAGACGTGCTCACAAGAACCTGCACATGGTGTTAATTGATCTCGAGAAAGCCTATGATAGGGTGCCTCGTGAAGTGTTATGGTGGGCATTGAAAGACAAAGGTTTGCCTGGGAAGTATGTGGAGTTAGTCCGTGCTATGTATAGGGGATCCTGTACCTACGCCCGATCGTCTGCCGGATACACCGACCAGTTCAGTGTGGCTGTAGGGTTGCACCAAGGGTCGGCTCTAAGTCCTTACCTCTTCCTGCTGATTATGGACGCTCTAACGGCAGACATACAGGAAGAGGCACCCTGGTGCATGCTTTTTGTCGACGACATTGTACTGGTTGGTGAAAATGGACCTGAGATCCAGAGCAGATTGGAAGATCGGCAACAGAAACTGGAGAATGTTGGCTTGAAAATCAGTAGAACGAAGACTGAATACATGTTCTGCGATTCTGGCGGTCTCTCCGGTCCTGAAGCCATAGCTTGATGGCGTGGCCCTTCCACTCTGCTCCGACTTCCGGTATCTCGGTTCACTCATTCAAGCCGATGGCGAAATAGATTGAACGGTGAAGCACAGGGAGGATGAAATGGCGGCAGGTTACGGGAACAATTTGTAACCCCCGTATTCCCCTTAGACTTAAGGGGAAGATCTATAAGACCATGGTCAGACCTGCTGTTCTATATGGATCAGAGTGTTGGTCTATAAAAGGGATGACTGAAAGACAATTGCATGTGGCGGAGATGACAATGCTGAGAGGAATGTGTGGTGTTACGCGAATGGATAGAGTAAGGAATGAGTACATAAGAGGAAGTTTGAAAGTGGCACCGGTAACCGAGAAGCTATCTGGAAACCGGCTGTCTTGGTATGGGCATGTTATGCGGAGGAATGAGGACCATGTTGTGAGAAAGGTTTTCAGAATGGATGTGGATGGATAAAGAGGTAGGGGACGACCAAAGAAACGATGTATGAATTGTGTGAAATAAGATATGGTTAGAAAGAATGTTACTTGTGAGATGACGTCCGACAGAGAAGTATGGAAGAAGAAGACATGCTGAGCCGACCCCAAGTAAAATTGGGATAAGGGCAGGAGGATGATGATTGAGCACACGAAAAATCATTGTTCTTTGCCCTCGTTTGTACATAAGTTTCACGTGTTCTGCGCCATCTTGATTATGTCAAAATTATTATTAAATATTACGATTTAATAAATGTTACTTATCGACGAATACTTAACATGCTTTTGCAAATGGCTTCCATCGCAGACCTCGAAGTCCGACTGATTTAATTATTTTATTTGATAGATACTGCAAAACAAAATTAAATTATATTTTTTAACGATAATTATAAAATTAAAGTAACATTAAGACCGGAAATAATTTTAAAAGTCTCTTGAAAATAGCGAGAAAGATAGATTCACCAATCTTGCAACGTTTAATTAAAATGTGAACGTCGAAGTCTTTGCTGAAGCAAATCTAAAACAAAAGGCTAGCGATATGACTTTGTTCAAGTAGGTATTTCAATTTCACGGGAAGGATTATATCAACAGCTGCGGATGCATATCAACATGATCCCGGAGCCTCTCCAGTGCCGAAGACGGTCATCGCATTGACTCTAGTGGGTAAGAATCCCATATACCCGGTTCCCAGGGTTTCATACAATATAGTACTGTATCGGGTCTCTTAAATTCTTCTTTAAAGCCAATGCGTTTCAGTAACTTTTATAACTCGGATTGTATGTACTTCACATTTGGGGTTTCGATAATTCAAATCTTAGTTGGAACTAATACTAATTAATTACATGTGTAGGATAGTCAGAGTTATCGACATAACCCGACGGATTAGCAAGAGAAATGGCTGTCTGTTGGTCACATTTATCGCAGAACCAGCAGCCGCTGGAGTAGACGTATTTTGGAGACCCATTTTAAACAAATATTTTAGAGTGATAATTTTTTCAGTGTTCTGGACGAACTCTTGGAAATTCCTATGTTATATTAGTAATTTGTTTTTTAAATGTGAACCAATCTTAGGTTTATGAACGACTCATTTTCCGTAATTCATAACAGCATGACGCTTTCATGTGCTGCCATGCCTCCTCTCCAGCACCACCCTCCACTCTTATGGGTGCGTAGCGCGTGTATTTCGTTGCTATATATTATTACTAGCTGTTAATCTGATTTATCCGTATTTATTTCAGTTTGTAACAATAAGAGTTTTATTGTTACTGAAATAAAAAAGCGCTATTGCTGGATAATCGGATTAACAGATTCAGATTTAATCTATTACAAACAACAAATCTTTATTCATAATATTAATTTGTACGCCGGTCCGCACGGTCCACGCTATAATGCTTATTGTTATAATAAAACATCCCTCCTTATAAACAAGTAGTTGTTTTCAATAATTCTTATACTTAAATACCATCGAAAATCCTTCATTTTTATATTGTCCGGGAGGACTGAAGTTGGCTCCACTCCACCTGATGATAAGTGGAAATGGAATCCAAACGCGAAGACGACTAGTACAGTCAGCAAGAATGAGCTGCACTAGTCACCCTCGCCATACCGGACCGCAAGATGCCTCTTCACGCCTCGTTTGAGGGCACCCAGGTTACAAGAGGAGGGGAAAACGTGTCTTGATAAAGGTTCCATTTTTTGGCGGTGCGACAAAGAAAAGAGTTGCCAAAATTCTTTGTGCGCGATGGAATCGATGTCACAGTTAGGAGGTGACGTCGCCATAATTGCTTTAAGTTCAATAACATTGGACTTTCATACAAACTTCCAATCCCCGTTTTACCTCCTTAGGACTGGAGTTTCATAAAATCCGGATGTTTACACCCTGTAAGGACCTACCTGCTAAATTTGAAGTTTATGGATGTTCTAGTTTCTGAGATTTCGTGATTAATCAGTGAGTGGTATTTCGCTTTTGTGTATATAAATAATAATCAAAAAAGTATTTATTATATTAAAAGAATTAAGTTACGTTAACTTAAGTTTTAATCATATTGATTTAGCGCTCTTTGGTTATAAATTCTTTCAATAACTGTAAATTTCAATATTTCTAACATAATGGGCGTCTCGTAGCGGGCTTCTTTTTGAAGTTATAATTATTATTTATCAGTTGCTTGACAGCATATCCTACCATCAGCAAAGCTCACTACTGAGTGTGTATTACACTATAATACATACTTATTATATCCGTACTAAACCAATAATCCTACAATTTGTCATACGTATTTGTAATTTTTTTATGACATGAATAATTATGATTTTTACGTGATTAATATTATTTTAAATTTTCTTTTTATGTGCCTCGACTTTCTGTTATAGACCTTGACTGAGACTTGTTCATAGATCATGACTTGCAAATCAACTTTGATACGAAACTTAAGGAACCAATCTAGGTAACATCGAGCGACCTAGATCTGACGTCACAGAAATTGCTCCATGACTGTTATCGTCTAATCTTTACTTGAATAGTTTGATGGGTACATTCCTAACTAGTTTTAACTGGATATAAAGTTAGAAAATGACATAGTCAACACAGCAATTTTGATATTTGGATGTTCAATGAATTTAACATAAACGGATTAATAATTGTATAACAATACGAATTATATGAATTAAACCTTTGTAGTTATATATATATAAAGAAGTACTTGTGTAGTAACCAAAATTTAATCTATTCTACGGATGTGTGAAACTGTTTTAAAAATATATTGCAAGATTGCACCTACATACTAAAAACGTGAATTTCAATTAAAACTTCGTAAAAAAAGTTTTGTTCATTTTACTTGTGTATATGATAATTTCAAGCATATTACACATAACGTTATTAGATTTAACGGCATACTGTAATTAGTGCGTTTAATTAATTTACGATAGGAGACAATTAACGTAATTCCGGCCTGGCATATCGATTATCCGACTTACGATTATGTCATTAGGAATCAGTGGTACGTTTTGGCTTTCTACTATCAAAATATTACTACGATTCTCAACAGGGGTTTACTTATTTAACAATGAAGACACATTCGAGATTAGCTCTAACTATATGTAGTTCTCGGAACGCTTTGTTTTAAACTACAAGTAAATGTCCCCCCGGACAAAGGCCTCTCCCGTCAAGTAGCGGGATTCGGAGCTTAACTACGCTGCCTCAAAGCATGTTGGGAGATACACGACTCTCAGAATTTCTTAAGACACAGGCAAGTATCGCGACGATGTTATACGATATATATCATCTACTACGAACTGCGCAACTCGTTAACGACGGTCTATTTTTAAAACAATCTGTCATCGCGATCGGCCACTACGGTCTCGGAAAATGTGCTGAAAAAGTTCAAAAGGAACTCTGTATTGAAGCGTGCCTACAAGTCTTCTAGTCCTGTATCGATCTATTCAAGAGACTGTCTTATTTATTACAATTGGATTTGATGTTTGACAGTTAGTATATTTAGTTGGTGGCTTTAGGTCTTTGAGCAAGTATGAGTACCATGCACTCAACACGTATTCTACAACTAAGCAGCAATACAGTATTGTTGTTTGGTTTGAAGGGTGAGCGAGCCAGTGTAATTATAGATACATGAAAACACCATCGGGCAGTGGCCACAAAACCGCAGGTGTTTTATTGATCAGTCCCTCTAAATATGCAATAAATTAATTAAGTTTAGTTCAGTCGTTATATACGAGTACATTCCAACCGTACGAGTTTAAGATTCTGTGTACGGGAGCCTTAGAAAGGCTTAACTTGAAATTGTAGACCAAGATTTCCTATGAGCTTGTTTAAAAATGGGGGTAAATTTTGTTTTTTTCCCATAACTCAAGTCTCCTTCATGAGATGAGAATATTGATTGTATTGTTTTTTTTTGTATTTAATATGGCATGACGGCATACTAAGAGAACGTAAAGGTTTGGCGTCACGGCATACACTGGTCGGTCTTCAATTCACATGAAAATTAGCACACATTTAAAATAAAACTATTTTACATAATCACTCTTGATGTTCACTGTAACTAGTATTAATTCAGTGTTAATATATATTTTTTAAATATAATATATTAATATATCTTTAATGAGCTGCTGCGCGAGCTCCAAGCAGAAAATATCAGTGTAACATATAATATGACTATATGAAGATTAAACATTTCCCACGCGTTTTTACACACTATGTATATATATATGTATGTATACATGTTAATCTTTTATAAGAAGCCGAGATGGCCCAGTGGTTAGAACGCGTGCATCTTAACCGATGATTTCGGGTTCAAACCCAGGCAGGCACCACTGAGTTTTTATGTGCTTAATTTGTGTTTATAATTCATCTCGTGCTCGGCGGTGAAGGAAAACAACGTGAGGAAACCTGCATGTGTCTAATTTCAACGAAATTCTGCCACATGTGTATTCCACCAACCCGCATTGGAGCAGCGTGGTGGAATATGCTCCATACCTTCTCCTCAACGGGAGAGGAGGCCTTAGCCCAGCAGTGGGAAATTTACAGGCTGATTATGTTTTCATTTATTTATTTAATCTTTTATTTCATTAAAAATTCACTTCCAAATAATATGGGTAAAAAGTATATATTTTAAATGTTATTAATTTTTTTTTTTTATAAATGTATATTTTTTTTGCGCTATTTGATGTCTTATATTTCTAACTATGATTTTGATTATTTACCTGAAATAAAATATATCATTATTATTATATTTATGGTTGTTGACACGTTATATATATATTTTTAAATAAATCGCTGATTTACCTAAGCCGTTATTTTTGTTTGGTTTAAATATAAAATATTAATAAGTAAGTCGTTGAATATTGATGCATTTCTTCAATATTCAATAAATAAATATAAAGATGAGTGTACATAAGACTGGTTGAGTGGCTGCGTGTAGAGGGAAAAGTTGCAGATACTAGGAATATTTATCAAGAAATAAAATAAACAGCAACCTATGCAAACCTATGTCCTATTCGACTATTAGACTATAATCTATCTCTTTGTCAAATGACAAAAACATATAACTAAGCGATTGATTTTTTACCATTACTAGAATTCACATATTGATCATAGTCACGTAAATAAAACACAATTTTTAATGAGTTTACTCAACATCCTAACTAACCCAATATTGTATTCGTAATAATTGAACGGATAAAGAATAAGAAATTTTAATAGTCATTTTACAGAATTAATTTTTTTAAGCTAGCTACCGTCGTTAAATTCAGGACCTACGTAGTAATCTTTCTCGTAAATGCATTAACGTAACCGCTATTTTATAATTAAAATATCCTCCATTTAAAACTTATATTCGTTTATTTCCAATAAACGAATATAAGTTATAAATGAAAAAAAAAATTAACGCTAGATAAGCTTTAGCAATTTTATTATAAAGGGGTAACAGACAGACCGACTTGCATTTATGATTATTGCAGATGAAAAACTCCGATGGGAAATCTTCGTCTCCTCGTTAATAAAAAAAGATATATATCTCAAAGTGCCGACTTGCTGTTTGTTCTTCATACACAAGTCGAGATGGAATTATTTGCAATAAGAAATATAACTTATATTATGTATTTATTATATTAATTGTTAAAGATTCATTCGTATCGAAAGCATGCTCTTGAATATATACTTTATTATTTCCAGAAACATATTAACAAATACATCCTTAAATAAAATGTTTCCGTGACTTTATTGACGTGGCATTATTTATTATTCACAATAATACATACAGATCTATTTGAGAGAAACGGTGTCAATATTTGTATATACACGAGGTAAGATAAACTAATAAAACCTAGTTTACGACTTTGCACTTCGACTTCGTTAATACGTACTTCTTGGGGCATGATATTCGTTTTCGTTACAACGAGATTCCACAGATATCTAGAACTTCAAGCAAAATTACTTGAAGATATTAAAAATTTGAAAAATTTATGTGCAAAAGAACACTGAAAATGGCATTTTACTTAATACAATGTTATATCATTGATAAAATATTTGTTGAATTCTAGGCAGGATGACGGAAATTTTATTGTACTTTATTGACATACTCTTTAAATGTAATGTTAAGGAAGGGAACTAGTCAGTTTCTTGTCAATTCTTAAAGGTAGATCTAGTTTCCAACTTTACATATAATTCTGTTGAATCTGTTCTGTTCGGTAACGTGACGATTTTAAAGTGCTTTTAAGAGCCTACTTGAATAAAGAATATTTTGATTTTTTTGTTTTCCTGGGTAGCAGTTCCTATGAAGTTAAGTTCCTCAAATGTGTAGGAGAAAACTGATTGCTAATGTGAAAAAATAGCCTATAGACGTAAAATATAAACGAAGCTTAATATGTAATTCAAATATGAAATAAAAGGGGAATTATAAACTTCATAATATACACGTGAATTTTAACCACACGCGAGCATCATTGATTTTTCATGATCCATATTCGCGTTTAAAATTCATCTCGTGTTCGGTGAAAATATCGTGAGAAAATCCGCATGTGTCGGATGTGAATCTACCATATTAAGTATCTTCTTAATTTGATTGGAACTGTTTGGAGCGGAAGCTTGAGCCCAACAGTGGGACATTTACGGGTCGTTACGTTATCAACTTTATAAATTGTATCGGTATTAATAAGAAACACTATTCAACCCAAATAGTTGTAGGAGAACATTTGAAATATATATTCTATCACACTCCTTCGCTGCGAGTTGTTGCTTGAGGCATTATATCATCCGAAAAGGAAGTTCCTTTGCGATGTTTTCGATCGACTGCTAGTTAAATTTTAAACACATGAAATTTCAGTAGAATGTTCTATCCAATGAGCCAGGTCGGCTCTTATTATTATAAATTATGATATGAAATACTATAATAGTATAATTTAGTTAAGACTCCTCACCAATGATATAAAAAAAATGTTTTGTGTAGACCCACCGTTATTCTAACCGTGTTAAGGCGGGAGGTGCAACTATATGTAACTTGACAAACATAGTTCACATTTCGGAAAAGATATCAGTTTTTTAATGCAACAGAGACCAATAAACTGGTTTTCGAATTGCATACAGTCGTATTTTAACGATTACAGTGTTCAAATATGATATTGTAGTACGTGTAGTTAGACGTTGGGATCAAGGACACTTGTATCGGAGTCTGTCGGAAGGGGTACTTTCGTACCGAATATCCATAAAAGATGTACAGATTGGTCACGAGCGAAACAACATATTAGATATATGAATAGTTGATAATATGTAATAAGATTCCTTTGGTAAACTACCGTCTTATAATACGAGTACTGTACTTCACTTGTTTATAAAATTTGCTGCCCAACGAAAGTGACTAAGGGTAAACTACAGTTATTTTTTTGTTACAATTAAAAAATATTAAACGAATTCAATATTTTATAAATAATATATATGTATTTTATTTCAATATAAACCTGCTTATTTGTTTAACTTACTTGGTAGTGCTTTGTGTAAACCAATCTGGGTACACACCACCCACTCATGAGATATTCTACCGCCATACAGTATATAGTATTTTTCGTTTCGGTTTGAAGATTAAAATCAGCCGTAACTACAGACATAAAATATATAACATCTCAGTTACCAGGGTTGGTGGCATATTTCCAATGTAAGGAATGGTTTTTATTTTAAAGCACCATTGTCTATTGGCGGTCGTGATCATTATTTCTGAGTGGCAAATTTAAAAAGCTAGAAAATGCAACAGACTTTTTTATAGCCATCCTCGTATTTTGAAGTGTAATACAATACCTTCTAATAGGAATTAAATCAACGAGAGGGCTACTCGAAGCTTATTATTAATGGAAAATACATCTATTGTTGTCGATTTGAAAGAAATACTTAGAGGAAATAGCGTTCATGTCGGGTAAATTTATCTGAATCGAATCTTCGGTTCCAGAGATGTAGGAGTCGATTCGATGTTAAAACTTTAAAGGAACTTTAAATTGACATTTCTATACATATATTGCAATCAAATCGGAAAAAAATATTTACACGAGTATTTTGTTAATGTTTCCTTTCTAAATAAAATATTTTATAAGAAAAACTTGAATCATTTGTTTGTGTAGTCAATGTCAAAATATTTGTGACTACGTCACAGGCAGTTTAATTAATTAAATGTATTAATTAAACTATAGTTATATTTTCGTAATAACCAATTATTGCAGGATAAAGACCTCGACAAGTCTGACTTAACCCTAAAGAAGCATATCTGTATATAACATCGTGGTGGTGTTAAAAATACAGGCGTATCGTATTCAGGGTCAAAAAAATAAGGCAGTTTACATTACAATACTAATGCGGCAAAGCTGAGTGTACTCGGCAGCTTATTATTAGGAGAGCCCTATTGTAGTTTAGCAACTGAAATGCTACAAGGAATACTGTTCTGTATAAGTATATGCTAATATTTCCCCATTTAAAAGTGGTTAATACTTATATTATATATGGAATACCTAAATTATAATATTCTCTATTCAAGTTGCTTCTTATATTTTTTAAGTTTGCTACATGAAATGCTTGAATGAAATGTAAAGTTAACACGGTTCGGAATATAGATTCCATCAGGACCAGCTTTTTACAATTATATTGAGTTACCAGACATGAGAAGTCATTTATATTGAAATTTCTATGTGTAAAGTTCAATGACATTTCACAATCTATCTTATATTATCCAGAGTGAGTCAGTTTGTATTAACACAAGAGATGAAATTTCTATTAACCCAAATGAGATATTTAAATGAAACAGATCAAACTTTTACAAAAGCTTAACCAGACAATTGTGCCAATTTAATTCGATTTTTGTAAACTTTGCTACTAAAATTTTTATTTGCAAACTGGTTGTCGCTCGGCACTTTCCCCTCGTGCTAGACAGTCGTCATGAGGTTTTAGCCATAACACAGTAGTACTATACCCTCCCTCTTCTTACTAAGTTTGAGCAAATCGTTTCAGTGGTATGGCTGTGAAAGAGTCATAGACAGACAGATAGTTACTTTTCATTCATAATATTAGTATAGATTACGGAAACATATTGCGCTATTTCAGAGATTAATTTTGCCGATTACCGCAATAGCCGCTTTAAATGACGAACCGTGTAATTAGGGCTATATAATTGAACATAAAAGCGATACTACATTTTCATTTATAACTGCGAAACATCTTCATAAATCTAAATTAAATGTCGTGTTACAAATGATAACAGGCTTACGATGGGAATGAACACTTAGCATACCGTGCTACTTGATAAAAATTTGTTTCATCATTGTTACCTTTTTGCGTTGGACAATAACGTATCATGATAGCACTTTTGTAGTATGTCTTGTTATATTATATATGTCGGAGGAGCAGGATGCCGAACAGTTGGATTCGGGGATTGATCCGACATTTGGAAGAATCATAATAATATCAAAGGATTACAATAATTCATCTCGATTAAGAGCAAATGGGTTTGCAAGCAACCATCGCATTCGAGTAGCTTGTCAAAACATAACGACTCGCATTGCCATGACACTTACAAATCCATTCGGGGTGACCCGCTCTTAAAAGTAAATCAGCCATCGAACATTATTGCCGACTATTCATTAATTATCCAAATCAACAATCAAAGTAATCTCGCCCCTTATATATAATAACTCAATATATAACGATGTATATAGTTTGTTTTCTGAGAAGAACTTCTCGTAGTAGACCAGAGTTTGAAAGTTTACACAACGTGCCCTTGAAAGTTCGTAAAGCCGTTGGTCTTATCTTTGAATTCTCGCCGTACGGATTTCCGTGTTCTTTGATTAAAAATGGCACTTGTGTCTTGTGCAGCAGACATTTGCTCTATAATATTTAGTGCGCATTTGGCTAGTCTCCATTGAAAAATGTAGCCTTGACCGAAATCGGTCAGGAGGTTATCAAATGAAATATGCCACATATAAAAAAGTGACCCATTTCTTTTAAAAAAATAACTCTTTCTAAGTAACGGGATCCAATAAAATGTCGATTTACCAATCACGTATTTGTAACAAAATCAGAGTGACGTCATAGAAAGGTAAATAAACACATTACAATGACAAAGTCAGTGTCAGCTTTAATCACGCACTGCCAATAGGCGGATAGATTCGATTAACAATACTCGATGCAGACTGATTATTTTGTCTAAACAAATTCCAACGCATTAGTAGGCTGTATCGTTAAATGTACATACTATGTGCTTTGGAATAATTAGTGTTTCATTATACAATTAATTTATATTATATATATAATTACATTAAAAAAATTGCGTTAAGTAGATTTAAGAAGTGGTTATAGAAGTTGAAAATGGCCCATTAGGTTGTGCCCTTTGTGTCGATAAATAAAAAAAAAAACATCATGAGTTGTATTGTCACGATTTGATTTACAAATGTGAACATCACATTGATCTTGGATCATAACCGTATGAGTGAAATAAATCTAAACGAACTCTGAGATTTCAGCGTCAACATTTGTAGCATTTAATAATTGAACAATGTTCAATATTTATGAATAAAATACAATATAAAAATAAATAACTAGAAAGCAACTTTTTTCATTTGAAAGTTACTCGTAGTTTTGTACCAAATATTAAGCAAATTTTGCTGGCAATTTAGGTGTTTTCTAATATGACATTATGATATGAAAACGATACACATATGAAATACAGTTTTCCTTATTGTGATAGATATAAAGCCTTCCTGTGACGGCACTTAATTTCAAAACACCTTTCTCGAGTCTTAAACGTATCGATTACATAAAAGAATACTCGAAGTCATTTGTTAGGAGCCTGTAAGATTTATATGAACAAGGCATGTCCACGTCTTTTTCTCTTAGAGCCACTTTTCATTTATAGTTTGAAGGAAAATTTAGTTCAGTTAAGTAATTCATTTTGGTTCATTTATTTGATTTCTTAACGATAATAGAAATTATTACTTTGCGAAGTTTTTTTCTAGTCTAGGCCATCAAGAAAATGTCATAAGATTTTTGTCAAGAATTCTCAGTAGTATTCCCTTTAGTTAAATAAAGTGTATATAATATCTACTATATGCTCTATGTTATTAAATAGTCTACTTTTGGATTGGTTGCAGATCCAACTGAAATACATTTAGATAAAGTAAGTTTATCTGCATCATAAACATTAATATTCTATCAAAAATTACTATATTTTTTGTGAAATTGTTGAACCAAGGTTTTTGCAGAATAAAATGTACAAAAGAGTAAGAACTTTGCATTCATTCGCAATGGAAAAATCTAATTTATATGCTGATGAAGGTATCATACATAGGAAATAATACATGCATATGAATATATCAAACGAGACCTGTGACACGGAACGAAAATTGTTATGTCGGTACATATGTTTTAGTTTCATCGAGGTAACTTTGTCTGACCACGTTGCGATATTACACGCGACACTAAAGGGTCAACTTCATCAACTTCAACGAGTAAACTGACCGCTGTGACTATGAATATATATATATATATATATATATATATATATATATATAGTTATTTGGGAAGTCAGCTTGATAAACAAAGTTTCTAAGTCTATATATAAATCAGTCTGAGAAATATTACAACGTACATCACTAGTACAGGCTAACTCATCATGTTAAAACAAAAAAAGACTACTGCGCCTAATAAAGAAGATAATTACAAAAAAAAAAACAATTGAATTTTCAAATTATAAAGTAAAAATTCATCGGTTTATCTAGATCTATGTTGATACGCGATATAAAAGCCGTATTATTTATAGTATCTGTTCAAGGGGGGAAGTATTTTAATATTAATTGTGAAGTATTTTGCTTTAAATAAATCATAATTAGACTATCAGACACGAGTAAGATAAAGGATTACGCCCTCAAAATGGCAATACGTACGTGGCAGAGAGTGAGCGCTTGCTGGAACTTGGAGGGGTGAATTTGAATAGTGAAACTCTAAGTTTAACTGCTGCATCCGCATCGGAAATCTTAAGATCGATGGAAGGGAAGAATTTAAATACAGACTGCCATATTATTCCGAAAACAATCTCTAAACTAAGGTATCACGTCCCTTGTTCCTGTTGCTACACTGTCTCAATCAAACCGGAACACAACAATACTAACAATGAGTACTGTTGTTTGTAGAATATCTAAAAAGTGAGTGCTACCTGAAAAAATCCCCAACCAAGTGAAATTGTTATTATTTACAATAAGAAATTTATATTATAATTTAGATATAAAGGTAATCAGCACTCACGGCACGGGCTCGGACGCTTAGTTTAGGTGAGATTAACATTAATCAATGTAATTATAGATGACATCTGCATTTTGAGTGCTTTCAAACGAATCCACTGAAGCGCTACGAATGATAACGTTGCCAGAACTGTAATTTTCATTTCATACGTTCGTCTAGTCGATAAGTACCGAAATCGTTTTTATTTTATCGTTCGAAGTTATTTTAAACGTAACATTGAAATTACTGTTTTCGTTACTCGTTTTAATATTTTTAATTAAACTACGTTTCGTCGCGAAACGTGGAATAAATGCTGTTATTGTTGCATGCTATAACTATACTATACTTGACAATTAATAACGCCCCGAATGAATTCTATAAAACAATAAAGTCATTTCATTGGATCGAGTTAGCTAATAAACAACTGATTGAAACGAATGGCAATTACAACAACTGTGTTATATATATTTTTTATTATTAATCGTTTATATATTTTTTCACTCCGTTATATTTAACCGCCTTGTTGCTATCGCGACCCCTTCTTTTCTTTCTTGTTATCGGTTGCCATGGGCGACAATCCCTTTTGCGTAATTGTTAATGAGTAACGTTCGGAAAAGACTGGGTCGGCTATTCAATTTCAAGGCTTAGCTTGGCTTGGCTTGGTTTGGCTTGGCTTGGCTCGGCTCGGCTTGGCTCGGCTCGGCTTATGTGAAGTCGACCTTTACACAATATATATATTTAGTTTATGCAACAATAATTTCATTGACATCGTATATAATTTTCGAAATAAATAAATTAATTAAAATCACACGTGGCGTCCATGAAACGTAAAAACATATTTTACGACACGGAGTCCACAATGAGCTTGCTTTATAATGCAAGACAAAAGTAGACTTGTTAGATGTTTCTTTACGCTGTAAACTCCTTTACGCTTTGCGTTACGTTTTATAGATCAATTCATTTACGTAGACGCGCCCCTCCACGTTTAATTATTGTCGGTGAGAGAACCTATGTGTGTGTGGTACGTTATTACAAGATGTCTTAGTGTGCGTGATACCGTCGTCTAGGACTAAGGACTGTTATATAAAATTGTATTAATTAATAAATTAATTAACGTGAAGAGATGCCTACGCGAGTAAATATGATCTATACGAGTTGTGTGACCGTAAAAAATATATTTTGCAACTCAAATTTATTTTATCATAATATAAAAAACTTGAAAAAGCTTAGTAATAATTTTTCAATCGGTTAAAAATGTACAAATTATGCGAAATGTTGATGTTTCGTAATCAAATCGGCAATTAATGTCCTTTGAGGGTTGTTTACAAGCCAACGCGAACTTAATCACAAGAAATTAAAAAAAAGTTCTGAATTAAAAAAAACATCTATTGTTTCCGTAGATTTCAAAATTGCTTTAGCAATGTTCGTGACAGTTATATTTTTTTATAGATACAGGAGTCATGGTAACGTTTTTAGATTTGAATGAAAGGGGAAAAAATAAAGATAACTTCAGTTCTTAGCGTTACATTACGAATAGAACGAAATCAAAATAAAAACTTTTTTAATTTCAATCGTTCTCTTTGAATATGTACCATTTACACTTAGTAACAATAATTTAGAAATATTCTAGAATATTTAAAGATTATTAAGGTAATTTCATTGAAAGTTTTAATTATAGCCTCGTCTATTTAATCTTTTAGGTGACGTTATAAAATTAAATTGATTTATAAGCGATTTGTGAATCTATTTTTACATGTCAAAGTAATTTATTATCATATATATATTTATATATATAAGGTCACGGGTTTTTCAAAGCATTATACAATTTGATTCATCTAAAACAGAGTTTAATTTTGTTACATAAATAACATAACATAAACAGCCTGTAATTTCCCACTGCTGGGCTAAGGCCTCCTCTCCCTTTGAGGAGAAGGTATGGAGCATATTCCACCACGCTGCTCCAATGCGGGTTGGTGGAATACACATGTGGCAGAATTTCGTTGAAATTAGACACATGCAGGTTTCCTCACGATGTTTTCCTTCACCGGCGAGCACGAGATGAATTATAAACACAAATTAAGCACATGAAAATTCAGTGGTGCCTGCCTGGGTTTGAACCCGAAATCATCGGTTAAGATGCACGCGTTCTAACCACTGGGCCATCTCGGCTTTTGTTAATAACAAATAAGTTTTACAATACTAATACTAATGGCTGACTAATACAAACCTAAAACAAAGAATCGACAATTGCAATGTTAATGCTTTATTTCCTTATTTAAAAGAGAACTGGAATTGTCCTTTCCACTCCAAATGGACACTAATTAATAAAAAAAATACGTTTATAACTAAGTCTTAAATAAATATTTAAATTAACTGACACTTTTTATGTCATTAAAAAATATGATACGTTTTTTACTGAGACCCTCCTTCGACTCAACTGCCAACACTCGAATTTCAACTCAAAGTTCAGTCACAAATTGTGTAACTACTGACCATAACCGGAAACGAGTAGCATACAGTTTGAAAAGCTGCAAGCCTTTGACGTAAAAGGAGAGAAAATTTAAGGCTCCGAAATAATAAATACATTTTAAGCTCCACATATACAATAATTAAATTACCAATTGCAGAGATATTATGTTAAAAATATTTTTGTAAATCGAAAAGCTCTCGTTTGTAATGCGTGATTAATGCTGTAATACTCTGCTTAAATCCGGATTGTAAACAACGTAGGAAGACCATGATATACGCGTAGAATTAGTAATTTCGGTTTAAATAATAATTAAAATTAAATTAAATATTGGGCTGGAAAAATAATTACAGCATATAGACATATACATGTATAAAATATAGATACAAAATCAATATTTATACATGTATATAGAGACGATGAACTTTAACATCGTTTGCTCGATCATCTTGTAAGTTGGCACAGAACATATGTATTTTTTTTAACATCTATCTGATATATCTATATGGAAATGAGAGAGATGGAACGATCAGGTGACGAATAATAGAGGAGAATGGAAGGCAAAGACATGTTGCGCCGACCCTAAGTAGCTTGGGACAACGGCAGGGAAAAGAAAAATACCTTTTTGTAATTGACTAGAAAATTATATATATTTTTTTTATATTGTTTAGCAATTTGCATATACAACACTAGCTTAGTTAATTATACCCTTAAACATATACCTTTACTTAGGTTTATATAAGTGAAATAAAACTGTGTTCCTTTGGATGTCAGTTCAATGGTGACAGAGAGATTAAATAAAATAATTGTTAAACATTGTTTATTATTTTTCTGAGGTCTATATGTCACAGAATAAGTCACTAAAATATTTTAAAATTTGGTCAACCTACAAGTTAAAGTGAACACCGGCCGTGCAGAGGTGTTGATGCACGGGATTTTCCTCTGAATTATTCAATTCGTTCGAGTCGATTTCAAACTTTTATAGTTATCACATATTTCGTATTCCATTCGAAGTATTCAATATTAAAATAATCTTTATTCAATCAGACCGTATTAGCAGTTCTGAATCGTAACAGGATTAAAATGAATGTAAAGCACCGGGTCGGAAATTAGATTCTACCACGAATAACCGGCAAGAAATACGTTACTTAATATTATTCTGAAAAGAAGTACATAGTGTTCTATATACAGGGTTGTTGGTAATTCGACATGTTCCCGTTAGGAGGTAATAGGGGTGACTATTTCCGACAATTCTAACCCCCATATGTATGATGCAGAAGTGAACCATTGTTGAGTTATCACGTTTTTTAGCTTTTTTTGAAAATAGGTCAAAAATGCAACTTCAAAAAAATCTTAAAAAAAGTATCAATTGAGAAAAAAGCAACTTCCCATAAATTATTAAAAAAAAGTATCAATTGAAATAAGATTATTAAAAAACGATAAAACATTGGTATATATTATATTTGATGTTAAATTTTGCTAATTAATATTGGCTATACGTCGAATTATCAATAACCCTGAATAATTAAAATTGTACGTCCTGTGTGGAAATTAACGAATAAGAAAGCTACGCCTTTTATCGTCTGTATTAATGTTCTTATTTTAAATTTATTATTAACAAAATTCAATTTATAAATAGGCAATGTTAAAATATCACTGGAATCTTATTATAAGGAAACCTTGCCCCAGGAAGGTTCTATTGACTTTGCGGAGCCGGAGTGTTTATTTACATTTTCTGTTATCGGAATTTATTCCGCTAAGCGAAAAATGTATATTTAATATTTCTAGTGATAATCTTTTTGTCGCAATTGTTTTTTAAATTTAAGAGCTTTTTTTGTTTATTACATAAGGCTAATACATATATATAGTTGTTAAATAGGGCTAGAATTAATATTCGTTGATTTTATTACAGGATATGCTGATTGTGTGTCGACTTATTTTCTTCCTAATATTTTAAAGCAGAATCTGTATAATGAAGTAAATTTTAATTAGTTTATTAGGCTGGAAATTTTCAAGTTATTAGATGTGTGTGTAAAAAATTTTTTAATACTAGCTTGGAGTTAGACATTTGTCGGTATTATAACAACGTACTGGACGATCGGAATGAGGGATTAGACAGTGCATCTGTGTTTTTGCACGCACTTTAGCTCTATATCCTGTTGCCTTGATATTAACAGCAGCGGCCTGATCTATGACTTCATTATTTTACTAAAACTAACCATTTTCCGAAATACATAACATCTTAACTCTCAATGTTTTTCTTACAGTGCCCATGATATTGGGGGTGACCACTTAACATCGCCATCGACCCCATGTTATGTCTATATAAATAAAAATAAAAACCTTTTACCTAGACAGCTCCGTATTAATAAGTATAGACTCGAAGCTGAAAGGAAATTATTTCACTGTATCGATTGATTTTATAATTGGAAGTTTATTAAACGTGTTTGGTATTTCACCTCGCTGTAATTTGAAAGAGCGCAGTAGGGGCAGGCGTCGGGCCGAGGCTGAAGGGGACACGGTGCCCTAACGGTTAATTTAATCTGGCTTCCTGCAGCGCATAAGAATAAACGCCAACGCTGTGCATTAAAGAACTGTATTCACTTTCATCTATTTTAGCGATTCTATAATTGTTCTGTTTATGAAATTGAAATTAACGATGATTTTATTAAAATATTAATTCATCCATTTTCTGAAAATGTTCCTTAATTCTTAACTCATAAGGAGTTTATTATATCGCTGATATTATTAGACATGTGTGTGTTTTAAACTCGTTGTACTTTTATTTTTAATGCGAATATTTATATCACTTTTATATAAGTAATTTATTTAAAAATCTTGAGAATAGGTGCAGTACCGCCTTTTTATGCGTATTTCTAAATAACCTTCAGGCATTTAGTCTGCTAATTGTTCCAAATTCAAATTTTGCTCCATAAAGTTTATTGATATTTTTATATAATATACATTCAATTGATTTAATCTTCAAGAAAGGTTGTTTTGAAATTTTGAATTTAAGAGGGTAGCTTTCTATATTTGCAATTTCATCCTATCGAATCTTTCGAAGTGTTTGAATTTTTATCAATAAGTACTAATCATTCTTATCGTATAGGTAATTTTTATTATAAAATGTGTCAATGAAAACAATAATATATAAGTTATACATGGTGATCTTATTTTAATACAAAACACATTTTAAAAATATTATACCTTAGAAAATGTTAAGATTAAAGTAATGTACACTTTAAACTAATTTAATGTACGCGATGACTGTAACTAAAATGCTATACAAACTCTTTTGAAATAACAAAAATCATTTAATTTATCGATATGAAGGAGCGAATTTTGCGGAGCACAATTAAAAAAGCAATTAACTATGGTCGATTTCTGTGTGTACCTGTATAACGAGCTCATGTCGGTGACGATAAAAACCCTCAGTCCTGTATTGATGGGTTGTACTGTTTAGGCGAGTAAAGTAGGTTATATATACACTTTTGAAATTTGTCGAGAACTATTCGTTCCTATTAATACTTACGTATAACAGTTAAAGTCAAAACTTTAATTCAATAAAGAAGCGTTAAACTACCTTATTGATTATCCAAAATCAACCCCCGGTTCAGGAATTAACACCTCGGACCTATGAAGACCACTGAAATAAACTCACTAGAGTTTTTTCAGTTTATATTTTAACAATTACGTATTTAGAAGCTTAGTATTTGTATTTTAGAACGTGATAACCTAAGGAACAATTTGACTACTTTCAATTAGAATCAAATTCAAAAAAAGAATGCGGTTCACAATTCATTTGTATATTTTTTTAAATATTTGTTTGGTAATATATTCTTCCAAGTTATAAAATATATACGACGAGTAAATATTTAGATCATAGTATATAACTATACCATGTTATATTGAATTCTTAATTAAGTCACACATTCGAAAGTCTTAGAAACTGAAAAGTAAAGTAACATATTGTAAACTGCTATCCTCGGAAGACTTTAAAGTTTATTCCAGCACGTTTCGCGGTAGAATTCTGATGAGTGGGTGGTATCCACTCGAGCGGGCTGGCGAGGTCCCACCACAACGTAAACTATTATAATATATGTGCCCAAATACATGTATAATTATATTTTAAAACAAAAGGCTGATGGAGCGCTCGGAACATAAAAGCTTGGCAATAAAAGCTAATGTGATTTGTGAAATTAAAAATCGAAAATTTATGAACAGTTTATTAATATTATATGTTAGTTATTATCATTTTAATTCGAAGAATAAATGTAAAGTTATATTTGATGACATAATTCTATGATGAACAATTCTATGATTGATGACGTAATTCTATGTAATACTCAACGTTTTGTATTGAAGTTTTAGCTCAAAAGTGAACTCGGGATTTGTGAAGTATCGATTCACGTTTTAGAGATAATTTAATGTTATATCCCTTGTTTTGGTAATTCATTATAGAGAAATGTTATATCTATAGCATATTCCAATTACAAGAGGACTAAACACAATTAAACAGCATTTGACATCGAAATAAAGCGATATCATTGGTCGAGAGTTTGAGTGCCGACAAAGCCGATATAGAATTTTAGTAAGTTGTAGTGAGTAGTTCAGTTGAAAAGTGTATTACAAACAACGATATATTAATAAAGAACTATTTAAGTGCATAATATATCTGAGCAAGTCGAATGAAATTAATTTAAGGTTTGTTTATCTTTATATCTTGCTAGCGACTCGCCTCGAATCCCAGCTGCAATTTATTAATAAAGGATTTGACGTGATATCAATGTAATTTACACCCTATAGCGCTGAGAAAAACTAGAATTTGATCATTAGTTGCGGAGATTACGTCCGACATATAAACAAATAAATTGTAACCTCTTTGTAATGTTATTAGAGATTTCAATGAAATAGGCTGTTCGTATACAATTAGGTAATGCTTAAGAGTTGGTTAGCTTGAACGCGCTTATCTCAGGATCAACTAGTTCGATTTTAAATTGAAATAGGTTATCACTACATACTCGTAGTATAAAACAAAGTCGCTCCCCGCTGTCTGTCCCTATGTATGCCTAGATCTTAAAAACTACGCAACGGATTATGATGCGGTTTTTTTTGTATTGATAGAGTGATTCGAGAGGAAGGTTTATATGTATAACAAATACAGTATATAGTTGAGAAATACTGATAGTTTTAGAGGTTTCTAATGTGATGTCGTAAATAAACACATTTTTTTGCGCTTAAATTGCAATCGTGGGCCCTACGAGATAGATCAAAATAATGTATTACAGTATTGTACACCTTAAAACGGTCTTCACTTCAAAAAAGTCCACGATGGTATATGTGTCTCTTAGGGATAGCTCACATTGCACCCGTGCGTATCCGTGGCGGGTCGATAGTTGACTATAAAATAATACACTTCGCTTGGCTAAGGCCTCCTCTCCTTTTCAATGAGAAAGGTTTGGGCATCCTCCGCTATAGTGCTCCAATCCGGGTTACCTCATAATGTTTTCCTTCACTACGAGCACAAGAATTACAAACACAAATTAAATACATGAAAATTCTTGCGTGTGGTGGTGCTTGCCGAGGTTTGAACTCAGAACCATCGGTTAAAATCGGGTCTTCTAACCATTGGGCCGTCACTGCTATACAGGATGGTTAATGGCTATAGAGGCCTAATATCGCGCTAATGCCTATGAGGGTTAACCGCGCGAAGTAGCTCGTGTTAGTCTCTAATATATATTATAAATGCAAAATCGTGTTTGGCAGTGTAGTGGTTTGTTCCTTTAACGCAAAATGGAGCTACGGATCTACATACGTGATTTTTGGCGTAGAGACAGAGTATGGACCGTAACTGGATGCATGAATTGCACTTTTGTTACAATGGGCTCAATAAGTGTCGTTAATGTGTTTAAATTTTTATTTAATACTAGCTGTTGCTGTACCTACGACTTAGTCAAGTTGAAATTGAGTCGGATTTTTATATTATATTAATATGTATAAACTTATCGGCGCGACGCCCTTATTATTTTTCTACAGTAAAATTAATTGAGGTACTACTTTTAAGAACAGTAATGGTCTGCCAGTAAAAGGGCCGTCGAAATCGGTCCAGCATTATTTGAAGTTTTGTGTCCGAAACTTTTCATTACCAGTACCTTATATATTTTCGTCAAGTAAATTGTTGTTATTTTGTCATTACAAACAGACACTTCAATTTCGAATCTTACTTTGAATGTGGACTAATATTTTTATGAACAAGAATGTGGTTATAGAAACTAATAAAAAAATATTTTATAAGCGAGACTTTAGGGCAAAATTTCCATTTGTCTTATAGTTTTTTTTATGGATTACGGATTTATTCAAATCTACAAATCTTGATTAGCTTGAAGATGTTCACGTTATAAAATCAAAACTAATATTTCTGAGATGTAGTAGTGCTTAAATGTTTTGTAAAATATTTCAATGTTGTAAAGATAAAATGTCGGACCAGGTGCTTTTCAAGCGAATGCTAGCGAAACTATAAGAGGTAATCTGAAAAACTTTGTATAGGGCACTTGAAGATCTCAAAAATGTTAACAGAAAACTCCGGCATAATGTCTACCTTTTACAGACGGATCAAGGTATTTTAAAATAATATGCGCGGTTCCAAGTTATTTTTAAACAGTACTAAATGAGACCATTTTTCCAATTTAGCAGTATCTGTATGAGTAATATGTAACATTTTCATTTGTTATTTTTTTTTCATAAAAACTGACGAATTGTAATTTTATTATATTTATTTTATTTTATGATATATGTAAGTAGGCGTTCAAGAAAATGCCCCTAAAGCTAAGTGGTCACCACCGCGCTTAGATATCGTAAGGAATATTAACCATACTTATAATTGACATTTTGCACACATGCATGTGCAGTACAATATTATTTTACTAAGTGAATTGAACAATACTTGGTTCATGTAATACTTAATGCCCGTCCCGACTTTGTACGAGGAAAATTCATATAAAGATATGACCATTTCACCCCCCCACCTTAAGTTGATACTTCAAATCTAAGCTGATGCCTATGATCCAAATTTTAACTTTGTATACTCAGTAGGAATAACGAAAGCAATACGCGATAATATTACGAATATAATCAGAATACCAAAAAGTGTATCACAGATTCGAATATGTATAATAAAAAGACAAACTATTTAAATGTATAACGTATTATACATTACAATCTCATATGTTAAAAGCGTGAGCCGATTTTTGTCCCAGTGATCCGTAATAGTATCATGTTGAAGAGCTCCAAGGTAGACGATTTTTGATTGCAATTTATTAAATTGTTATGATTTAACAAAGAATTAATTTTAGAGAGTGGAAAAGGTTACTGTCCACGTAGAGCGGCGCTATGGCTGTATATATAAAAAAAAAAAAAAAGTTAAATAAACGAGAAGTTTCGCGTGCGGCTCACTAGTTTCATTATGAATGTTGTAATGTAATTAAAAACAGTACACTATGAATTCATTGATCAGCGGTGAAGCCGACGATACGAATTCTGACGTAGGCAAATCATGAAGGTCGGAGGTCTTTTGATAGATAACTGGCCTTCTCGATAACAGTTATACGACGTAACGTAATTAGCCTAAGAATCAAAACTTAACCTATATAAACATATTCGAACCCATCTTTCACTTTTGGCCTTAGGTACCATCAGCACGGAAACTATTCCATCGACTTCCTGGAACAACAAGTGATATCATACAATAGATCTTTAAGATTGGCAACGACTTCAATTCCAAATATGTATTATTATTTATGAGTTTCATTTGAGTTTTTATTTATGTTAGGCGTTCTTATTTGTATAGTGTAACTCGTTACAGGTTAGTTAGTTACAGGATGAGGTATGATTGTAATATATACAAGCTGATCCTGCGGTTTTAGCGCGTGAAATTTATAAAACACAAATTTCCAAACGTTTTACCCCCTTAAAGGTGGAGTTTCGTAAAATCCATCCTTAAGGGGGTAAATTAGCAGATGTCTACAGCCTATAATGAACCTACCTGCCCTATTTCAAGTTAGGTGGTATAGTTTCTGAGAATTCTGGATTAATCAGTGAGTGGTATTATATATATAGATTAGCTATCGCCCGTGTCTTCGGTCGCTTTTTAGGCGTTGAAAAGTAGCCCATGTATTTCCTTGGAGCTTAAGCTTGCTTCAAATTTAATCAAATTCGGTTCAATGGTGTGAACGAGCAACGGACACACAGAGAGACAGACGGAGCTACTTTCGAATTTATCATATTAGTGTAGATTACTAAACACTTCTCGACCTTGAAGTTGAAATTTCCAAAAATGTCAGTGATCGTTAAGTCACTTGGACATACTTTAGGAGATCACGTGATGAGTCAGTAGTATTTCGTTATATTAATAGCGATGACATTTAATGAATGCAATTATAATCACTAAAACTAATTTACAGGATCATTTGAAATGCTTTCGGGATAAGATTAAACAATATTATATACGGGACAGCAAAGACATGGAGCTGTGATAGTGCGGAATAAAATAAACATATATGTATGTTGTACGTAGATGTTTATGATTACACATTACATAGGAGACGTTTCCTGAACAATATTGAATATTTTTTGTGACGATGTTATGTTAGTTAAAGGTCAAGTCTAACGTGCCTCTTGACAATAATAATATTTACATAATTTAAATTGCATCATTACTAAGACGTTGTGTTGTGAACTAGTTGCCGAATTGTTTTCGTGTTCTAGCAGAGTCTTATTTGTAATCACTTACGATTGAGTTTGTACGAAGATAGAAAAACAGTTCGAGCACCAGTTTAAACTAGTTTTATTTAGTTTTAAATAATGTGTTTCGTAGGGATTTTTGTGAGCTCGTCTGGGTAGGTTAGTTTATGTTAGCAATACATAGCGCGTTCCGGTTTGAAGGGCGAGTGAGTCAGTGACAGTGGCGGTGTATTGGTGGTGTAAGGAATCGTTAACATCAGATGGCTCATTTGCCCGACCGCCGTCCTATAAAAATAACAATGAATAAAGTTTGTAACAATACAACTCCGTCGTCTGAAACAGTCGGATAAATGTTTATACCGCAGTGAGTAAAGATAATGAACGTAACTCCGACCTTCACCTAGCTCACCACAGCGAATAAAAGTACATCCTGGAAATATGTAGGACGTGCAAACTCCGTAGACAGAGCTATAATTAAATAAAAATATATTTTATTCTGTAGCCGTCATTATGTGAAAAAACTTACAATTACAGACTAATTTGTAAAATTATTTTAAAACCTTCTAACGAATGAATGTTATCATTAGTTATTTTCATTAATTAAATAGTAAAATGACATAAAACCATAAAATAATTAGGAAAGGTATCATCGTAATGAAAAAATAATAGAATAAATGTACAAATTGATACATAACTTGCCATTATAAAACGGAAAGGGAATATCACATAAATTATCCAGTCGATATTATCATTTGACTACCAGTAAATTAATAATGCACTAGGCGTTTATTCTATGAAATATAAAACATTTTTATTTATCGTTATAACAAATTACATATATTTAGTTTAACGAATGTGTGATATTTGTCTTATAGTTATGGTCGGCCTTATATTTTGCGTCACGTAGACAGTGTTAATGGATTAATCGACACTTCGTAATTGACAGTGTACTACATTATGTGAAGATGTTTACACTGAAATTCAACTATTTGAGCGATATTGTTTGATTTTTATATGTTGTAAAATATGTTTTATTTTGTTCGGGCAACACGGCACCAAACTAAATGTAACTCAGACGTTATTTTTAAATTATAGTCCATTTCAATGGTAGCAATAGTAAAGATAAACAAAACATAGATATAAATATTCCAAGCTCAGATCAGCTATAATATGCACAATACACGATTTTTGATCGACAAAAGGTTAGTTTCATCACGACACTATCCCAAAGAAAATTATTTCACTTCCAAAATTTCGATGATAACTTCGCTGACAGAACACACCATTTATTACGATTTCATAATAAATACTACAGATTATTTTAAATAACCGCCATTAACGAAAAGTTAATTCAAGGTTAATGTCGTTTATTTGTCTTTAAATCTCATTTGATTTGAATAGAATTACGTGCACGATAGTAGCTACACTGTCAGAAATAAAACTAACCTAACATAATACGTCGTTAATCAATGTAGGTACCTTTCCAACTTTGTCGGTCAAACACACTCACACACGCACAGTATGTATATACTTATACGTTCTCACATATGATTATACATAATAAGGTCTACCTATCATTTGTCGACATGACGGTAATAATGTTTCTTTTACTAAAGTTATATAATAATTCTATGGCTATTTTTATGGTATTAATCTTAACTTTAAAAATATAAATGATAATGCTTTTGATTTGATTAATAAATATAATCGGTTTTCGCCGGAACTTAAGACTTATCTCGCCTAAAACTACTTTTGACCGTCATCAAATCAATAAAATAAATGCTATGTGTTCTGCCTCGGTGATTAAGACTTAAGGATAAAAGGAAAGAAAAAATCAGCGTGATTCCAATTTTAAAAATTATTTTTCCGAGTTGTGTTTGAAAATATTCGTGATAATAATTAGCAGATCAAAAAAGAGTCAGAATATTTATAAACAATGTACATTAGACACCAAACTGTGTGTGTCCCATTGAGTTCCTTTAGATTGCCGTTCTAAACTTCTCAATTTTTTCGAAACACCTATTCAATCCAAGAGATTATTTCTGACAGTATACGATTTGCAATAAAGTTTATCAATTCTATTGAAACGAATATTATAAAGCTTCATTTTTATTTGCTGGGTCGCGCTAATGTTCTTTACATTGATGATGATGAAATCCCAATTTAAAAAAAAGATAAACGTCGTCACATCTATTTAGAAAGGTTAGTCTGTATAACATCGCAATGCAACCCATGGCAGCGTAGGAACTGCTCGTATTAAATAAGATCCCATCAAAAACATTAATGTAAAAATGAGAGCCACGTTCAGTATTATGATATAAACCTTGGTTCTTGACTTCAACGACAAAAGAAGTGAGATCTAAATGGGTGCCAAGTTCAATAGTCCTTCCTGAAATTTATTAATAACTATATAAAATATCATTTCTCTTATAACTTAGAATAATATATTGTTGCCTAAGGTCTGTCTTAATAAGTATATAAGTGTTCCTAATAGACCCAATAAAATGAAAAATTATAATAAAATGATAAAAAAAATCCAGTTTCAGATTTTGTCCATTGTATTGGCCTAATTATCTACCTGCATGCCAAATTTCAAGTTTCTAGGTGACCTGGAAGTAGGTTATAGTTTTGATCTATAGGTCAGTCAGTGATAAAAATGACGATTTTTAGACGTTAATATCTAAATAACCGTTTGAGATGCGTTTATGAAATTTGGAACACATATGTATCTCGCGAGTCTCAATATATAAGCCAATTTGACACGTTTATTTTAAATATTTTTTGAGTTATGCGGGGGTCAAAAGTGGCTCCAAATGGTTCGTGTAATATTACACACGGTGCTGCTAGGCAGTTCTGTTACTTGAACTTGGCTGACATGCTACCGCGTCTCTAGATGGTTGACTTTGACTTGACTTTGCACTAGTTTGCTGCAATATAACTTTACATACGCCACCAGATAAACACATAGGTATATCGATTTAATTGATGCGGCACCCCTTAAATATATTGATCTATTTCAAAGTATTACTACATACAGACAATGCATTAATTTGTGCATATGCCATTTTTTATAATATGTTAATAACTCGTTTTAAATAAACTTATATTCATATTTTTAATAAATAAATATTTGTGTAACCGCGATATTTTTCTTTATATACGTTCTCTGAGTTCCGTTGACGTTAATTTTTTTCATTTATCTGTCCAAAGGCTAATAATCCTTCCTTAACTTGCTAGATTTTTAGTTTATTGGTAATAACAATAATTTCACATGAATTGAAACTGATCATCGTAATACAACATCATGTTAGGTAAACAATTAACATATATAAACATATGTGTAAAATATATATGTTTATATATATTTACATATATATAAAAGAGGCAAGGTCACATATTAAATAAGGCCATGCCGGGAACGTGCCATTTCGTATCATTACCGACATACCTCTCACTCTTAATAAATTAAAATCTAAAGGCGGATATTTTTGTACAATTTTAAATAAATAATTTAAATATATTCTTACATGTTATGTTTTTTATGTATGTGGTAATCTTCGGAAATCATGATAAAAAAAAATCTAGGTCATTTCTAGTGAAAAAATCATATATTAAACAAAATAAACATTAACATGAAAATTTGTTCTAGGCAACGGTTTCCTTTAGATAAGTAATGAATACTATAGCAAGTGAAGTAGAAGTATGTTGTACATTGAATTTAGTAAAGTATAACTTAAAATATCATCCCGATTATTTTAGAATGAACCAGATTCAGAACTAGAATGTTTCTTATCCTCAACATTATTTGAATCTTCTAAAATTCAAACTATAAAGTACAGCTCAATTCAAAAGTTTCAGTATTGTTAGGAAGTGCAGGCTAGATGCTATTTGAATATTACAGATTACTTTAGTTTCGCATGAAGATTATATCCCTCAACCGGCATTGGAACAGCGTGGTGAAATATGCTCCAAACCTTCTCCTCAAAGGGAGAGGAGGCCTTAGCCCAGCAGTGGGAAATTTACAGGGTGTTAATGAAAGGAAGATTATAAATGGGAGCAGATATTTATTTATAAAAATATATTGAAATAGCGATCGTTTAATGTTTCATGAATATTGAAATTTAACGTCATCGTTTTATATGTGTGTGTGATTCAAATCTTACAATAGAATTTCAAATTTAGTTATCGTTCTAGTGTAGACAATAAATAAAGGTTTGTTTTTATAGTAAATATATTATTTGAATTCGTTTCACGTTTTTGCTATATTTATTATTGAATTAAGTTTTAAATGATACAAATTAAAAGTTAATTTCTTTAATAAATATTATTTACATTGACATTTTATAACAGGGGAATTTACTGTAAACGAATCGAATATAAATTAATTATAATACAATTGGTGGATACGTTTTTTTCTTTGATCAAATTTAAATTAATTAAAAATTAATTTCAATTTATATAAAATTAACTCAAAAGAACATATTATTGCTTATGATAATTCAACTATTGATAATTATTAAAAATATATATCGCTAATAATCATTCAGTTTGAGTGGTTTTGTTGAGTTTACTTCACGAATAATACAAAAAATACAATTAATGTTTTAATAAGAGAATGAAAATATTAACATTTATCGAATAGTACTTCAGGTGCTCTTAAAATATTACATTGCAATCCTTTTACGATAGCATTAAAGTGTAGTTTATTTGTTTGCAGATAATTATGATATTACGTTTAACAAATGGTTTTGAGACACCATTATTGTTTAGAAAGGTACCGTCATTGTAAGCATCAAAAAATGACACAAAATATTTGCCCCCAAATCTATGCTTATAGTATAAAAGAGAACATAACTCTGTCTGTTACCTCTTCATGCTTAAATCGTTCAAGCGATTTAGATGAAATTAATAGGCTACTTTTTAATGCACCCCTTGAGGGCGTAGGATGTTCAGCTAGTAGTTAATATTTCTTACACGAATTTCCAACGAAACAAAACGAAATAGGTAAAGGTTTATTATCCTCTCTCTAGAAATAAAGCTTCTTTATTTAAAATAGAATTCTCGTTTTATTTAAAAAAATAATTTACGCGAAAACATTGTTTTTCAACACACATTTCCTTCTTATGAATATGTAATGTAATACTAAGTGCAGCACTTACCAGCGATTTACTTATTAAAAATTCAAATGTAAGAGCGATATGAAAAATTGTATTATTATAATCGCACATGTTAGTAAATAAAACCCGGCTTTTATATATTAAAGAGTTACTTATATATTTCTGTCTTCTTCATCATCATTGATTTGCCATTCGGCAGAAGACCAAGCATTGTTTAACAAATTCACTCCCTAAATATTTATAAGTAAACACTAAAACGATATAATTTAAATATTGTAAATAAGTAAGTACATTCTATGATTATATATTAGCTGAATAAAACACCAGCGAATATGACAAAAGCATAGACCTTGAACGTATCCCGCCCTTTAACAGTTGCGCTATTGGGGCTCAGAGCCATAGCGAATCAGCCATGCGATCGATTGAACACCTGCCCGTCTAAGCGTTGTGATTTTACAGTATTTGTGGACTTACAGAGCATTCTCCCACTTGATAGCTAACGCGTTAGCTAGCGGTACATTCGTTTTCAGAAATCATATTATTTAGTTTTATTAATACTTACTGAAATTTATATATTAAGAATTGTTTTGCTATCGGTACATCACAATGAAATATGTCACCTTCACTGATAAAAAATTGCTCTATACAAAGTAAAAATCACTCCTTATAACAATGAGATCTATAACTCTATGTTACTGTAATTATTAACATTATAATCACATAGATATATTCTTAGTGGTAAAAATAATAAGTTAGGTATGTTAAATAACACTTTAGACTTATTTGTTGGTAGGTATTTTTGCAAGCAATTCTGGGTAGGTTATACTCACCATATATTCTATCACCTGGCGGAAATACTTAGTATTGTTGTGTTCCGGTTTGAAGGATGAGTGCCTCACGTTCTCCAAACCGGAACACAATATCTTAGATCCTAAGGTTGGTAGAGCATTGGCGATGAAAGGAATGGTAGAACATTTTCACAGCGCCCATCAAGTGGCTCGGCTTGCCCCTCCGCCTACATATATCATAAAAAAAATAAAAGATATAGTATTACTTCAGATTATTATTGTTTTATCTTATTATACGTATGATGAATTGTCCATTTTACTTTTCAATATGGATTGGTTTTACACTTATCAGAGATTCATTCGCCGGTTTTTCTCATCAGGTCTGAGAATCGGAGGTGTTTCTTTCCGAACCGATGATAAATATTTTTTTCTTGACCATCAGAAACTAAGTTTAATGCTTCTATGCTGAATATAGATTTTTGATTTCCGCTGTTTCAGAACAGCTTGTAGTACTTCGTGTCCGGCTATCCCACTGAACTAGGATGTTATAGATATTCAAAAACTGATTATATTTCATATAGGCATTTAAATAAATAAATAAAAATAAAATAAAAAATAAGGCATACAGTTTGACAAACGACAGAAACAGACGCATCTCACACAAACGACAACCATATTATATACTTACCGTCGTCAACCATATCAAACATCCTTTGGAAGAGACGAAAAGGCATAGTTGACGAAGAACACCTGGATCTAAACCAGAGGTCGCCGATTCACAGAGCGGCGTCCTCTGATTTAAAGTAATACTCTCGAAGACATTTTTCTAAATTAGGTTTATCCTTCAGAAAAATTTCGTACGATAATAAAAAAAAAAAAAACAATGCAACTGCATTATTTTCCTAAACGTGCCCTGTAATGGTAATGGGCCTTGATTTTAGCACTCATGTCACCTGTTTAAGTAATTTGAGCGAACAATCGGTTTGACATGCAATGCGTAGGCGAGAAGGTCAGCATGAGCTTCCGCATACATTTAGTCGTAGTTATTGTCTTGGGATTACGGGATAGTTGAATCAAATTATTAATAAGATGTAACAGGATATCGTGAATCTTGACTATGACTACGAATATTGGGATTCTCGTTTCATCGAAACATAGTAGTTTAATTTGAAGACAGTATTGTAATACTAAGGCAATATTTGAAGCCCGTCTGGGTTCGAGGTACGCACGATAAGTGTTTTGTACCAAACAAGGCTATTGACGCATTCGTGATACGAGGAATGATTGACATTTCTTACAATATCCATGTCTACGGGCCGTATGACTATTTACAAGATCGCCCATTTGCCAGTCAGTCTACCTAAACATCAAAAGAAAAAGTAACAGTCGTTAGAAGTATGTGCCACATGTACGAAAACAGATAAGCAGTTTACACGTAATGTTTTCCTTGATACCAAGAATTGTGTGTCTCAGCTCTAATAATTATAATAAATAATCTAAGAACGCTCGTAAGGGTTGCAAACATTAATCGATTTTCTACAAATAGTCATGTAAGGGATTCTTCGATATTATATGCGTTTATTGAAATAATTAATATTAATAAAATCGAACTACTTAAATAGATATATGGAACGTAAAAGTCAATCGGATACGTTATATACAAATACATAATCAGCCTGTAAATTTCCCACTGCTGGGCTAAGGCCTCCTCTCCCGTTGAGGAGAAGGTATGGAGCATATTCCACCACGCTGCTCCAATGCGGGTTGGTGGAATACACATGTGGCAGAATTTCGTTGAAATTAGACACATGCAGGTTTCCTCACGATGTTTTCCTTCACCGCCGAGCACGAGATGAATTATAAACAAATTAAGCACATGTAAATTCAGTGGTGCCTGCCTGGGTTTGAACCCGAAATCATCGGTTAAGATGCACGCGTTCTAACCACTGGGCCATACAAATTAGTTACACAAATTAGTAACGATCTCCGATTATGAAAATAAATAAGTTAGTAATATAATAATCGATTACTTATGTATTTAGATTCTTTATATAATACGCTTGTATTATATAAATAATCATGTAGACGGTATATTTATGCGATATGTTATATAATTATACAAATAAACTTCCCTTGTCTTCTCTATCGCACGAGACATTGGCGAAATAACCTGGGCACTATTCGCATTTATAGAAGTTATAAAATTAACTTCCTAGTAAAATTCAGCCCGTAAATATCTCATAGCTGAGCTGAGTTTTCTTCTTTGTTCGAAGAGGTTCAACGTTTATTCCACAACACTGCTTAAATCTGGATTGATGAATTGATTGGTGAATTTTAAATACAAATTAAGCATCTAAAATTCAGCTTCTTGAACCTGAGTTTGAACTGGAATTATCGGCTAAGAATCTCGTTTACGGGAATGTCGCGGTTATCATAATACTTGATAAAGATTATTATCTATCCTTTTTGGTAAATTAATGTAAAACGACGCCAGTTGCTTTGTAATATCAGACTACATTATTAATTCTTCCTCTCATATTTCACCTTTGGCTGAAATAATGAGAAATCAGCTCAACGTACAACTCACGAACTCATTAGAACAGCCTGTTTCGGGACTGAAAAAAAGAACGGTTATTTTATAACTCTTGAAAATGTTTAATTTGTTGGGATTGAAGTTGTGACACTTAATGCAACAGCCAGATTGTGTGAGCATGAATATCGTTTTAATAAGAGGAAATATTTTTATTTGAGACTTAGCAACACTTAATCCTCTTAACTTCATTATAAATACTGCACGGAAATAATACTAAACATAATTTTACAAATACCATTTCTGAATATGATGAAGTTGATTAATACAATTTGACGACCTCCGTGGTCGGGTAGTGTGTACACCGGTTTTCACGGGTACGCCACTCCGAGGTCCCGGGTTCGATTCCCGGCCGAGTCGATGTAGAAAAATTTCATTAGTTTTCTATGTTGTCTTGGGTCTGGGTGTATGTGGTACCGTCGTTACTTCTGATTTTCCATAACACAAGTGCTTTAGCTACTTACATTGGGATCAGAGTAATGTATGTGATGTTGTCCAATATTTATATTAGGAAAGCTACAATACACAACTTTTAATAACATGGCCGTCAAACAATATAAAGAAAAAGTGCTGATTAGTCTAGCTAGGATAAATGACAATCCATGCTAAGCCAGTGTCTCCAAATTATAAATAGTCAAAAGATCTAGAAACATCGCATCATGGATGCAATTTCAATAATAATTAATTAAAGTAAATGGTTGAACTTAATGGATGAAGAATCCTATCATGCTATCCCATTTTATTTCGAGTTGCCTGAAGTAAAGAATACCGTGGCAACAAAATAAATCTCTGTGCTCAATAACGCCGCTGGTATCTGGAATATCGTCTGCAGGATTTATAAAAGCAAGTCTATTCCTGGCACGGTTTCAATGGCAGCCTTCAATAAACCGTAAAGTCTTCCCGTAGACTCCCTTACTTAGGTACCTCTTATACTTTTAACTTTCCGACTGTGTTCGCAAACGATATAAATCAACTCGACTGGATCATTAGTTTTAATGGTGATTTTATTTCGACTAGTCATTCTGTTCTTCTTCTTTTTTTTTACAAATATTTTTTGTACCTTTTAGATAGAAAAGAGAAATGAGACTGATTTTGATATTGAGAGAGGTTCGTGTGTTAAGGACTTAAAACGGTCTACAGACCTTTGTAAATAGAAATTTGAAAAAATGCACATTGTAAATAAAACTTTCGAAGAAAAATATATATATTCGGTTCTTCTGAGGTGAGGTATTTTTTCTGAACCAGTGGTAGATTTTGTCCCTGATAAGCAATAAATAAGTGTAATCCCTCTTTATTGAATAAACATTTTTGACTTTTACGACGCATTTACAATATCAATTACCTACATAATAATATTTCCGATGCACATTAAGGGGTTTTATCGCTAAGTAGCGTGCTTCCGGATAACCTTAGAGGCTTCAGTCAATCAGTTTTAAATCTAAACAACCTTCTCGTTTATTATCTACGCTAATCTATTAAATAAATTGCGTAAAGCCTTTTCAACTAAATCACCTTAATTTAATTGCAATTGTCTAGATAATACTCGTAAGTGTCTTTTTTTAGGTTATTCTGTTTGCAGTCTTCATCCATCCAAGTCCAACCAAGACTATAAATACTGAACCATCTAAAATGTGAGCTAAAATTTAGAACATAGGGTCTAATTTAGTTTGACACTTACTTTAATAGTTCCACAATGGTGTTGCAAAATCAATTTATTTATAATTAAATTAATCGTATTTAAAATGAAGAAAAATAAAATTGGTACCAAAAGAAATAAAGTCAGCTTTAAAAAAGTAATAGGTTTAAAGTATGGGAGATAATTTTCTTCGGTGAGAACGACGGTGATATCCCGGTTACTCATAATACGATAAATTTTTCAGTTGATTGTAATCCGGCAAAATTAATCACTGAAAGATTTAAATTTCTCCAAAAAAGTTTCTTTTTTTTTATTACTAACGGGAGGGTTTTGTGCGGCTGTATTCCTGTGCGAAGGAGGAGACACTATAATGGCAGACATAAGGGGTACTATAATAGCCTTCATGGTCGACAGAACATTGGTAATTTAAGAAACATCTAACAAATAATAGGATGGGAGAATAATTGTCGTCGGAAATCCGTCAGGACATCACTACACTTCCTTGCTTTTCTATTTATTATTCATAAAAATCTCTACTAATTTAGAAGAATTTAACATTAACAATATTTAGAAAGAACTGAAGTTACTGGCCATCTAGATATAATTTCCTATTGGACATTGCGCACGTTGGGTCCTTTAAAAGCGTAAAACCGTAGACGTTCGCATCGCCTACATATTTCCGTGTCTGCATATTTTTCGTGATAATTTTTTGTAACGATTTACAGTGAATGCCTTTTTAAAACAACATTTGTTGATACGGTAATTACAAGCAATACACGTTCTAATGTTTAAGCTGACAGAAAAATAACTGGCTTAAAGTTATAATTGTTAGTCTAAATTAAAACAAGATTATAAATAAGTTCCTATAATTGAGATCACGATTAAAAGACGGCGTTGAAAATACGGCTTAACCTATGAACGTATTATTAAAATATATATATTTAACTTTAAATGTTTTGCATTATTTTACATAATATTAACGTTCGGATCGTAAAAAATGTTTCAGACGTTTAAAGAATATTTCACTAGATAACGCTGTGATAGCAAGCGAATGACAGATAACAGTTCCTATATATTTTACAATAAACATACTGAGTTTAAAATAACTTTTTAATCAGTTTCAGTTAATCTCAAATAACTATATGATTTATTTTAGTTAAACAACAAGTAAATATCTAGCCTCCTTAGCTCATGAAGAGCAGGCCCGGAATTTATTTCACGATGCTCCAATAAAGTTTACACATGTGGCAAAATTGTACCCAGCACATGTAGGCTAACTCGTAATGGTTTCCTTCACCGAAAAATACGAAATGAATATAAAAAAGTAAATGGAGCTTGCTCTGGTTAAAACCGCAAATCGTAAGGCTTTTTTATTTTATTTTATTCTTTAACCTAACTTACTTATTAATAAACGAATAATAAATAATTGAATATAAAATTCGCTAGGAAACTTCTCTGTATAATATATTTCAAAATAAGAAGCACAATTTGTGGAGTAACTACCTTGAGTCACCTCGTATATACAGAGTAAACTTCTGAAATTGCATGTGTAAAACCAATATGGTCATGATAACACTTACGTGTCAGTGTAGTGCTTAGTGGTAAGTTCGATATTTGAACATTATAAAATCCCTCCTATAATTTGTAAAACGACAATTCAAAAGGTCTTTAAAATTCTCATACATAGTTTATTCTGATTAGACGGTTTTGAAGTTTAGTATAAAAGTATATACTTTTTATTATCATAAGAATATAAAATGATTATAATTACTAAAGTCTTAAACTTAGTAGTCTGTCTGTTACGTCTTCACGCTTAAACTGCTGAACCGATTTAGATGAAATTTGGTACTCAAACCATCTCTAGTTCGAGTCCCGGGGAATTAAATTTTTTAATGAACCCCTCATTGGTTAAATATGTGATGATGGTTTGTGTGCTATTGGTAAAACCGAAGGTAAAATAAAGTTACTGTTGAAAGATAAAAACTCATTTATCAATTTGAGCAACTTTAAAGGATAAAACTAAGACTAGGTTCACACTATTTTCTGTATTCACTGAAGTTAAACTGAGTCGAAATGGCTTAGTGAATTCATTCAAGATTCCTAAGAATATTCAGAAGAAATCTCGTTACTAGTGTTCGTTCGCTATGAAAATAATTGCTTTCGAAACGAAAGACGTGTTAGAAAGAAAAAGCTATCCTTGTACATGAGTAAAGCTGCTCACGTCTCCAGTCTTTCGCGTGACTATGATTTTCAAAGGAAGTAGTTTTGTTCATCGGCAAAGCACGAAGGAACACGGCCGCAATGACCAGAAAATAATAAAACGTTCTTTACACAGCAGATAACTTAAAACAACGAAGTATTGGCTTTGAGAAGCGGATTAAGTTATGAGAGGATATTACTACTCAGTAATTGCAAATACCCCAGCCGAGGTTGCATTTAGCTATGTCCAGTACAGAAAAAAATATATCAAAGAAAACCCTTGCTGGTAGTAGAAAGTGTTTGTGAAATCCCGTTTAGGTAGGTACCACCCACTCTACAGACATTCTACCGTCAAACAGTAATACTTAGTGTTCTTGTGTTCCGGTTTGAAGGGTGGGTGAGCCAGTGTAATTTCAGGCATAAGGGACATAACATCTTAGTTCCCATCGTTGGTGGTGTATTGGCGATGTATGGAATGTGTAATATTTCTTACAGCGCAAATTTATATTGGTAGTGGACTATTTATCATCTGGTGGTTCATTTGTCCGTCCGCCAAACTATACTATATAAAAACTATTTATATATCCTTAAAGAGTATTTACTGACAAGACATTTTTTTTCTTTAACAATGAAACAGTCTTGATTAAAATACAGGATATTCAGAGAGAGTTGCCGGTGTTGGCTAAGCGATGAGTTCTTGCGGCAAAAGTTTTTTAAAAAAAAAAACCATTTTAGTTACTTAAAGCAATCCGTAGTCTTAGCTGAAGTATTAGCCTGAAGCGACTCATCAATCTACGATCGAATTACCTCGATATTTATGAAGACAGTTTTAGTACCAGAGCTTACCAAAGTTAGGCGTAGCAAGTTATCTGACATTGTGTCACTTTTAAATACATCATGTTGTCATAAAGAAGATGTCTCATGATTGTTATATTCATTATTATAGATAAACATATGTTTTGACAAATAGGAAGTTAGAACGACGATAGTGAGGTGTGAGGTCATCTCACTTGAAAAAATATATCTATAGGCCAGGGTCGAATTAACATAGGATCGGTGACAGTTGTTTTACAATAAAAAAAAAAAAATCACCAATTTATATTTAAATATAATAATATGTAAAACCTACTTATAATTAATGACACTTTGCAGGGTTACCATATAAAAAAAAAATATTCAAACGAATGTAGCTATTTGTTCAATTGCTTTAATAAAATGGTATAAAGGATATAATAATTTCAAAAATTCAGAGATATTTACAGTCTATAGGGTTGCCATATAAAAATAATTAAAATACCATAACACGTGATTAAGTATAATAACATGTTATTAAACTAAATGCTGATAACTTAAACTAAAGTTAAGACAAGACAAGCGTGTTGAGTTCCGTTTACACGTTTTCTTTATTTTTTTTTTGTGTCAATGGATATATATACATACAATACACACGATAAGAAAATGACTTAGAAAGCTGAACTGGACAGGCAAACACAATGACAATGACATTTAATATATAGACATACGGAACCCAGAAAAATGCGTTGTGATGCACTACTGGACTTTGGATAAAGTTTCTTGTCACTACATGTACCGGTCCAATCTGTTATGTTTTGTGCCGCGGTTTTCTCTTTCCAGCACGTCTGTTTTCTTCTATCTTGCAATATTTATTAATTAGTAACCTTTGTTATGAAGAAGACTAGCTTTAACTTGTTTCAAGTAATAGCTAATATCCCTGTTTACCTCTTCAGTTAAGCGTTAATGTTGTTTGACAAGGCAATTGTTGAGATAGGACCTGAAATATGATCGAACCTGCGACTTTTAACTCCAGGCAGTTAATCGTCGAATACAATGTGGGCGTAGTTATAAAAAATACATTACCGCCTTACATTGATAAGGACTTAGACTACAAAGTTGTAGACACAGCTTTACGGTCACTATAAAAAAAAAAAAAACTAATTTGTAAAGTGTCCGTTACCGTCCATATTGTATATTAATACTGAATACGTAGTGGTCGTGTTCAGTGTTAGGCACTGCAAGAAACAAATACCTACCACCGTCGAAATTTCAATATAATGATATACTTGCGGAATCGTATTTAATATTTCAGTTTCTGTTTTAGAATTGTGTTTAAACGAGATTTATTAAATAAACAGACTGCCGTCAATGTGAAATGTTTGCGATTCAACACGCATTGACCGCCGTTGTCCTTGTACTCGCATAGGGAGCCCCGCCTGTTACAACTACGATATATTTTAATTAAAACTGTTACGCTTTAGTAAAACTATATTATTGATGTTATTCATATTCATTTTATGATAGCGGGTACTATCAGAAACGATTTACGGTATACTATTAAGAGACCCGCTGAATGTCCTGTCCTGAGTCGGAGAAGTCGTTGAAAACTTGAGAAAATGCAGTTCTAAAGTGCTATCTAGTAGTGAGTTACAAAAAAGTGGAAAGTTGCATCCTCAATATTCATGGTAATCTGTTAGGGATACAAATCAAATAAATAGTATTCGACGTAGAATTGACGCGATATAATTGGTCGAGAGCGCGAACAATCTATGATTTATTAATTACAGATTGATCAAAAAGTTGCGTTTTGGACTTCGACGGTGTCTTACGACAGTATTTTTCGACGTAAAATAAAAATTACATAAGTAGTTGAGCGGCATAGTGTTGTGTTATAAGTAAATATTAATTAATCAAAAATTGTTAACAGTGTATAATATAGCCGAGCCATTGAGCAATTTGAATGGAATAGAGTGACAGATTTGTATACGTTTAAGTAAAACGTAATGGATTAGTACTGTCAATGTCGCACTTCACATTCGAGTGTCTAGTTCGTTCTCACAGAACCTCTACCGTAGTATCTCAGTCATCCTTTACGATAAAAAAGCGTGGAGTTAATACTTATTGACTTTCAGGCTGGACATATTATATAAATTTATTTGTTATAAAAGTAATTAACGAGTTTCGATTCAAAACAAAACGTTAATAAAAATATTCGCTTGAGCTCATATTTGTCTATAAAACTAAATTTGCATCGAAGATATCGGCATTCGTCTCGGCTTTGTCCTGTTTGTTTATGCTCAAAATGTAAACTGCACGAGAAAAGGATTTGTCAGATTTCACGGTAGGCTGTCTGGCTGACGTCCTTGGGGATTATTTCGGCGTGTTAGTTTCCAGCACCATACAGGTGTGCTCGATGGAAGGATGCGCTTAACAAAAATTCCCTTAGTGGGCTCTTAAGACAGCCGACGGATGGAAGAGGTTGTGAGTTCCTAGTCTGCCGCAAATCCCATTGCTGGATTATATATTTATATCATTTAGATAAAATAAGTATTGTGTATTAGATAATACACGAAATAGAAACAGCAGTTACTTAACGTATACGTTTCAAATACTTTTATTACTGCTCATTGCTGCTACTGCTACAAAACCAATAACTTTTTGTAACAAAACCCGGGATTTGAATCTTGGACCACGGGATTTGTGACTTCATCAGCTAGCCACTAGACTATCGAGGCAGTCAATAAGTAGAAAAAAATGAAAATTATTGTTATATAATATCTAATTACACTACCGAATAATATCATTTATAAAACGAGTAATGTTCTACGAATAAACTAAAAAAACCTTTGTTTCTTTATAACAAATACAATTTAAATACGGTTATCGTCATTTGTACATTATTATTTAAATTTTACTCTAGAGAGTTACTGTCAATATGTCATTTCGGACTATCTATAAAATGTACGAAAGCGTCGATAAAAAATTGTATTTATTGCACTGTAATATCGTACATTGGAACCGAGATTGCTATGAACTTTGAACTTTGTTTCCGAACACCGAATATTACATATTGTGATTTTTTTTTTGTACAAACAGCCGGTATTTTATTCTAACTGGCGCAAATATTTAAATAATAAATATACATAAACAAATATATAAAAATAAAATAAAATCACAGGCTAGTTTTAAACTGTCAGTCTACAAAAAAATAAATTGAATAGCTACACTATACACGGAGTGTAGACTTTACGTGGGAGACTCTTTGATAAATTAATTTAATAATATATTAAATGAATTTGTAGTACGATCTTTCATTATATATTTATTTTGAAGCATGTGGATAACAAATTATTAAAAATAAAATGTAGAATACGACTTTTAATGCATGATGTTTAAACATAAATAACAATTTTATATAAAATATATACAAACATTTTTTTATATATTTATATATAATAAAATGAAAGGGTTCCTAAATGGAAACCCTATTTCCTTAGATCGCAGTTGATATCTTATTTTTATGATAAATGCAAAAGTTTGGTTGGTGCTGAATAAAGATTAAACGCCTGGGATATTACTGCAATCCTGTAGAAATTGATTATGTATTTAAATAAAACTAAGAATACTTACTTTAATAAAAGAAAACTTTATTATTTATTTTCATTGACGACTAACGGATAGACGTAGCAAACAATTATACTTAAATTACATTAATAACAAATGCATTTTCGGCTAACTTTAAAATACCTTAAAAAGAAGATTCCTCTTGTACTTAAGGGAAAGGCGAAGATATAATTCTATAATTCATCACTTAAACAAATGCACTTTATCTCACAATTTCCTTCTTGAACTGCAAGGATTACACATTGATTATTTCGATGACAAATTAAGAATTATGGAAAATTGTTTGTTGGCTTCTATAAGAATAACATGGGAAGGATACACATATCACGGTCCGTCGAATTAAGGTATCAAGCTGTACGGTACGTCAATTGCAAGTGACTTGGAATTATGTTTTGATATGTGTCCGATCATGTTCGACAATTAGCCTCCGGGTGCATTAATTCCACTGTCTATATTAATTGAAATCTATCCATTTACTAACCCAAGAAGAGTAGCTACAGTTACTATATATGCATATCATGATCTCGGTAATATATTGTATATTTTATTAATAATAATTTGAACCTGTTGCTGGTTGAAATTACTATAAAGGTAATTTTTAATTTATAAAATAATTTACTTCAAATAATTTAAAATAAATTTCACGTAAGACGTGCGTATTAAATGTCTTACGTTATATATTTTAATTATTCATTCAAAAATATTACATAACATATTATCATATATTTAATTGCATTTCATTATAAACATACCCAAAGATAAGAATCTTGCACAGGCACAAATATCTCCAATGGATAAATAATTTTTCTATACGATTGTAAAATATTTGTTTTTCCTTAAGAAAATATGTCAATATAAATAATCCTTTAAGATCATTCTATCGTTTTACGTAAGCTCCTTGAATAAAGAAAATTCCAGACTCACCAAGTGACATCGGTCTGCGTATCAATACGCTCGCAATTCAGATAATCTAGAATCAAAATCGCCTTCCCACAGCGGGTACGCTACACACGTGGACTTGATATCGCTTGAATTAAAATTTATGACCCACAACCCCTAACGGATATTGCGTCATATATAATTATAAAATGATAAAAGTTAGCCATTGAAATAAATATGTAAATGTTTGATTCAATAAGAAAATAGAAGTACATGAAATTCACGTTTGTTACGTCAATAGTGCAGGATCGGGTACTGTTATGTACATACTTAAATCCCTTTATTTTTCTGTATTAGTAATTACAAAAATAAATCTTTATGACTTTAAGGTTTCGTATATTCGAACAAAAAAATGAAACCCTAATAAGGTTAATGAAACACTCTCGTGGCTGTATGTCCGTTTGTCAAAGCCGGATTTCTCCGAACGGAAAAGAAAATTCTTAAAATTTGGTACTCATATCGAGAAATGACAGTCAATGACGTATATTTATTGTAAAGAAACTATGTTGCTAATATGAAATTAAAATATATTTTGTATGATCATTCGTAGTTCTCAATATATTAAAGAAAATATCTTCAAAATCAGTTTCAGATATATATATTATATACGTTTGTTGACATAATATAATATTTTGTCAACAAGAAACAAACAAAAAGATCCTTTGTTTTAGTGGATATTTTGTTATTCCCGGTGCTGGCAACAATTTCCAATAATAATAATTAATAAACTCTTATTTTTTGCTCAGACTTATTTCAAGTTATTTAAATGTCTTCATATTTTTTTGATACCATTCTCAATTAAGGATAATTATTCTCTTCTTATTTCCTATTGTGAAAGTACGAAACCCTCTCAACGCGAGTCCGACTCGCAATTGACTGATTTTTTATAGTACGGCTCTCTGATTTTGAAATAATTGCGAAATCGCGTTTTCAAGAGGCAGCGATGCACTTTAGAGACGTAGACATATTCTAAATGTAAATCCTATTATTAGGCCCTTTGTTGAGGAAAGCTACTTGTGTCGCTGTGATTCTTGGATTAGCGTATTATGCTGGGTGTGCGATTAGAGGGTTTTTGTGGCTCTTAAATAGATTTAAAGCATTTTTATAAGCAAGGATTGAAACAGTGAGGTGAATTCGATTACAAACTAATTAGGTAATTTATTGTTTTAAGGTTTTGTTTTTTTTTTTTTGTTGTACCTTTAATTTCAACTTGTCATACTATATAAAAAATATATTAGTAAGCAATGTCAACAATTTATAAATAAAAAAAAAAACATTTTTTAAATATTACTAAATTTGATAAAAAGTATTTATATTTTGGATTTATTATTTGCGACCCGCTCCGGCTTCGCACAGGCGCAATGCTAGTACTAAATATACTACAGAATATCTTACAACGTTAACAGCCTTTTTGTCATAAGACAATACAAACCGCTGTGTCCCTGCATTTTAAATCTGTAATATCTTCGAAAATATTCATTTAAATTACCTACTATAAAGGGCCAAAATTATAAGTGTTTCTCTGCTATATTGTGCATGTATTATACATATAAACCTACCTCTTGAATCAATCTATCTATTAAAAAAAACCGCATCAAAATCCGTTGTGTAATTTTAAAGATATGCATACCCAAGGACAGACAGCGGTAAGCATCTTTGTTTTATACTATGTAATTATAATGAAGCCGTAGTTGCTATGAAAATCAAAATAAGAACATATAATTACAACAATAAATATTTTTATTCTCAATTCCGATCTATTGATTTCTAAACAGTCTGCAATGACGCACATCATATCAGTTTTAAAAAAAAAGACCTTGCATCAAATATTTATAACTTACAATTACGAAATTGGCCGCGAATTTAATGAATTTAATATGTTCAAATTGCCAGTTTTCGGCCCAGCGTTGCCATGGTAACATGGTATCGAGTACAGTGGAATGTTTATCGGAATATCAGCGGAGTGACGTTTCTGCGTATTATGTGAGTGGCCAAGAATCGTGTAATGTGCATGCTTCACCACGCGCAATTGGCGATTTAAAGTCTATAAATATATTTAGTATTGCCATGTTTTACGTGAATAAAAATGTATCTTTAGACATTTTTAATTACTTTAAAATGTTTATACGTATCGAAAGTTTAAAATAATATTATTTTTCATGTAAAGTATTTCGAAGTCGGTAACTCACGTTACTGCAATCACAGTAAAAGTTTTAAAGCAATCAAGAAATAAATGATGGGCTTTTAGCAGTGGATAGCGAATACCCGCGGGAGTTACCCGCTCATAAATATAAGAGAACGTCCAAAGAAATTAGAATGCATGGCGAATATAATATGATAATGGTATTATTTTGTACGTTTATATATATACGTCAAAACAAGATGTGAGTTTGTATGAAACATTTTAATATAACATTACTGAACTATTCACTAAATACGATTTTAACCTGTTTTGAGATAGATGTTATACGAATATAGCTCGTAATGACACAGTATAAAGATTCAGAGTTGCGACATTCCAAAATACACCTTAGTAGTCCAAAGGTTTATTTGATAAAATTATAAAAACAATTAATGTAAGTATAAAGTCCTTCGTTAATTATAAATATGATACGTTACTAACGTTTGTAAATACTTCAATATTCTTGGCTGCGTCCGCCAGGTATTTAATGACGTCATATATGACTACACCTCGTATACTTCAATACAATATCAAACAAAAATTCTGTTATAATATGATTTCGTAATTGTGTAAATGAAAAAAAAAAAGAGAAATTATACCGAACATCAAAACGTAGCATTATTTCAATAAATTTCGTTCGTAAAGGTAAAGTATATTTCATGACCTACATGTTACTGAGTCGACATGTCGCTTGCCAAGTACTAAGATGCTAACTCAATTTACGACTGTCAATGTTAACGGATCTCACCGGACACTCTGATCTCCTTATATCTACACTGGATTATATATGCTATGGAAATTTTTACCTGCTGTTGTGTTAAGACTAAATCAATTAACATCCCAGGAGGTCAGTCGAATAAATTTAAATCGATTCAATTTGTTTATCTGTCGTTTTATAATGGTGTCTGTCGTTCTCTAAGCGTTAAATTCGTCATTAATATTTGAAATGATTTGAAATGAACTTTTACAATTTTTAATCTTAAAAATATATCATAAAATTATCTTAAACTAATATAAATGTCAAAGTAACTGTGTCTGTTACCTGTACTCGTTTAAACTGCTTAGCCGATTTAGAAGAGATTTCCTATGAGGATATTTTCGAGTCCCATGGAAGTTAATAGACCACTTTTGTTAAATCATCCCTCGAGGATAAATATCCCTATTTACCCATTGTGGGTGACAGTTTTTGTGCTACAGGTAAAGTTTTACAAATTTCGAGCGGGTAAGGCCGCAGTTTCAGCTAGTAAATATTAGAGTTCCTTAAAAAGAATGACAGATCAGAAAATAATAATAAATGAATGTTACTTTATTCCTCTTTGTATATATCAATACAATACATAAAAATATCAAATGGCGATTTAGTTCAAAATGATTTTATTAAAAAAAAAAAAAACTATGAAAAATCTCTTTATCGAACGTAAAGTCGACATCCCAATAACATGAAAATAAAAACCAGTGAGAATATTTCAACCAGTTAATATCTAGATTACATGATGGCAATATAAATAGCGTATCTGATTACGCCTGTGTGTCACTTAACCGTAAATGTAGTACTCCACTGAGAGAACTTACCCCTAATAGGATTAAGGTTCATGCACGTATACTTACGGATTTACCTTGCCTCGTTTGTGAGTTATAAAACTAATTCTCACTGCAGTGAAGTTAAATACTCTAATCCACCACCTTCACCGTCTTTAGATAATTATGAACACCTCAATTTATTCAAGAACATAAACATGTTATTCGCTCAAACATACCTAATATATTTTCAATTGAATGCAACTTTACAATGCAATATTTCTTCAAACAATAATGGACCTTGCAAGGTGATGGCTTTGAATATCGATGTATTCTAATGCCAAAAATTTTATGGCGAATTCTTGTGTGTACGAATACAAGATTCAGTTCACGTCGCACAACGTGATCGGTCGGCCGATCGATGCTCGTCTGCGGCACCGCGCCGTCGCGCTCCCTGGCATTTGCATCGAGCTGGGACCCTCGGCTATTTGGCTTAAAATGTTTTGTATTGCTAGCGGAGTGTGAGCTTTTTTGTTTGCTGTTCATTTGGTAAATGTGTTTTCACTCGCGTTCAGCTAAATGGGCACGTTTACGGATTCAGTTGTCTGCTTTAGATACACAGACCGGCGACAATATTATACTATTTACTTTGGATCACTGTCAAAAATTAGTAACAGAATATTTTACAGACTTTTTGAAATAAGAACTTTGTAATCTATATATAAATTGATAAATGATGAGCTAACTATTTAGTTTTACTGAACAACCTTGTGATGATTTAAGCTGAAACGCTGAGAACAGTTTCCTAAACATTTAGAAAGCGATGTTTACCCGTATTTAACACTCGGTAGCAACGCGTTGCGACACTGCTTCGGTCGACCTCATGGCGATCCTCAGTTCGTTGCCAACGCGCACATTTTTGTGACACTCTCTCAGCATGTCACACAGTTCTTACGGTGCCAGGCATTACTGGCATAAACTTCAACCGATGCAATTTGCATTTACAAGTATATGTGAATTCATTTCAACTTATCATTGTTATAACACTTATCTACCAAGTCGATATAGTGGAGGCAATATTGTCTATACGTTACTTGAAAATTATTTAACTGTAATGCAAAGCGTAATTCCGTGGAACCACTTACCCGAACTTGGCCGTTTGCCTTGGTTTATATTTAAATTACAATAAGATGTTAAGGGAAGCGCAAGCGTTCGGTTTCTAGTCAGCTATTAATAATAATGGTCGTCGATGAACCGGTGAGCGGTCAACGGTGACGACAATGGCACTTAGGAGGCCAGCCGGAGCGGGCGCGCGCACAAGCGGCTGTGAAGGCGAGCGCAGATCTTTGACGCTGTCCATTTGTCGGTCAGCGCTCATCGTTCTTTTGGCATCGTTGCTATGTGGAAGCTGCTCTTTGTCATGCCGTTATTTTTACCGACATATATTTTAAGGTTGTCAATGATGAACTGCCCGGCTAAATTATGATGTTTCATTTTAAAACCCATGGGCAAGACGAAATTAGATTGTTGTTGTCTTTCTTTTTGAAAACCATCCCGATCTCGTTCGAACTGCTCACGCGCTGATTGCTTTTGGACCCACGCTCGCTGTGCGGGATAAAGCTATTGAATACTTGATTTAATTAGCATTTCCTCAGCATGGCAATGGTATCATTGCATCCGCTTTCTTGTGGCTAATTTATAAGTAAATTGCAACCTCCCACGCTCCCAGACGATATCGCTCAGTTGTTGTAGATCTTCAACTGGCTAAACCTTTAAGTTTTATGTCATCAAATATGTTACCGTAACAATGAATAATCATCATATTACAGTCGGCTATGATTATTGATTTTATTGATTATCGAATTTACACAAATTGTAGCAAAAAACTGATAAATAACATAAAAAAGTCGTTCGAATACCAAGAGTATACTGCAGGAAACTTCGGTGCCAAATCGCAGTGAAGCGAGTGATTGGCACGTCCCGGAATAAGACGGGATGCACCGCTGCCCCACGGACGTTTCTAGACATTGATTAACCCAATTACATATCTGCCAGCGGCCAGCAATCATTGTTCATACGTAGGGCCATGATTAATATGAAACCTGTTTCAATTACAATACGAAAACGGTGACAGGAGAATGTTCAAGGTCGAATCGTTTGAAATGACATTGACTGCTCAGGGCTGACACATCAATATTATCATTGTGATAGTTAAATATGTGATCAAAGGTACTGACTATACTTGTTTTAAATAAGTATTTGGAAATTGATTGCTCCTATTTTAGATATGAATTAAATACCCTTTATATAAACTTTTTGTTGTTATATAAAAATATAATAATAGAAGTTTACTATAGAAATATATAGAAATGAAAACCACATATTCAGAATGTAAGGTATTCGTCTAACGTTTGTTGACACGTGTAGTCAACGATCACTCAAATATTAGAAGTGTAAAGTTGACGTGTTGTGACAGCCCTAATTTTTGGCAATCAGCTGATTTTAACTTTATATTATGATCACTTATCGGGATGGGGTAAAATATATTTTTTATTTCGTCTCGAAGGCTACAAAAGAAAAAATTAAGGACAATAACAATTCCCTAGGTTTGTGAATACACGGGACGCGCCGCTGTCTGGTAGCACTATAAAAGTCGGGGTGGGTGATCTGGGGTGGTTCGTGAAATGTCGGAGCGCTCGGAACAAATACAAGCTGAGCGTCCTACTTAATTTAGCTTCATATTTCCACAATTGAGTTTTAAAGGATATTGTTGTATTTAAATAAAGAACTCCTTATGAGTAAAGATAAAATTTAGAATATTTAAAAATAGTATCGGTGAGTTATTTTAATCTATTAATATTAATGCTTGATAAGAGTTGTTGCATTACGTCACACACACAACAACGACACTTTCACTTTGGTCATCATACATTGTTGTAATGTCATACAACTCGGCATTCGTCTATTTCTGGGTCAAACGTGTGGGGTAAGGCGAATGTTCGATCAAGTTTTTACAAGTGAGGGAGGCGATTCAACCCCCGAATCACGTGACCCGTTGTCGTAAGTCAACTACACTTTATCAGAAAGTATTCGTAGTACAATCAGCACAACGTTCTAAAATTGTTTCGATGTTACTCTTTTAATAAATGTCTCTTGTAAATTCTTTGTCATTTATGTCATTGTGCGGAATCGAAAAATGATCAGGGATCATTTTCTACGAGAAACAACATTTAATAATAAGTATTTATAAAGTATTTAATTTAACATAAATGTCGTGGAGAAATGCTTTATTTATAAATGGGCAAAGATATACACAATCGGTGACTACTTGCCAGTTATTCCTCAGCCTTGACTTACACACGTGCTCTTTGACATGCGGCTTCCCCTGTCACTTATTTAACTTGCAAGTTGCCTATTTACCCTCCAGCTTCAAGCAAACCATTTATCAAATACTTATAAAAGTCGTCCCATTTAATGAGCTGGCATGGCATGGAATTGTGCAAGTTACTGGCACGTGTACCATATAAAATTCCATAAAACTTCTCAATAAATAGTAGTAGTAATATTATCTAAGTATTGGTAATAGTTAAATAGGAACAAATCCTATTTATTATCTTGGACCCGCACCTGAATACTGGCACACATAACTGAAACGATACACTTAAACAAAAACTACAAGAACACTAAAACCTGTTTTGTTTTTAAATTTAATATATTTAAAACTCAAAATATGGTCTCAGTTAAATATTTTGACAACTGTTTAAATGTTTACTTATCGATGTAAATTTCGGAGACTTTTAAAACTCATAAATCGCCATTTTATATATTACATATAAACATAATCAGCCTGTAAATTTCCCACTGCTGGGCTAAGGCCTCCTCTCCCGTTTGAGGAGAAGGTATGGAGCATATTCCACCACGCTGCTCCAATGCGGGTTGGTGGAATACACATGTGGCAGAAATTCGTTGAAATTAGACACATGCAGGTTTCCTCACGATGTTTTCCTTCACCGCCGAGCACGAGATGAATTATAAACACAAATTAAGCACATGAAAATTCAGTGGTGCCTGCCTGGGTTTGAACCCGAAATCATCGGTTAAGATGCACGCGTTCTAACCACTGGGCCATCTCGGCTCGGCATTTTATATATTAAATTAAACCAATTCCGTACATATAATTTTACATACATTATAATTAAATATATTAATATACATAAAATTCTGTATACGCCCCACCGTTGGGCTTATACCTTACTACCTTATGCCACGAAGTTCATCAAGTATTAAACCTGGGTATTTTAGAAAAACGTCAATTTATTGCACATTATAATCAAAATCGTAATACATGAGGTTAAAGAAACTACAGCAAAACATTTAATATTATGCTAATGCAGCCTGAATTATAAATATGTAGGTATTTTGTTATCTATACCGATCACACAAATAAACCCACACATACGCACTTTCAATATATGCGTACTACTTGGCCCTACTGACTTTGCGCTCTCTAGGAATCACACACTCAGCAGATATTCTACCGCAAAACTGCAGTACTTTTTACCATTGTACCAGTTTGAATGGCGAGTGAGCCAGTGTAACTACAATCATCTCATCATGTAACATCTTAGTTCCCAAGGTTGTATAAAATAGTCGTAATATAATAGAATAATCGGATCCAATGGCGGTCTTAAAGAAAATATTTTTTTAAACATGTAAAAAAGTTATACACACTCTGATTCTACAAAAAAAATTATTTAAGTGACCTTAGAGTATTTGTAGCCATTACTAGAAAAATAAAATTAATAATATACTGAAATAACTATTATATTACTAAAACTTGATACTCTATACACACAGACATACTACTTGTTCGAAAGACATCTATACTAATATTAAAAAGGCGTAAGTAACTGCCTGCTTGCTACGTTTTTACGCTCAAACCACGGAATCAAATTGATAAAATTTGGTACTTGAAACGAACTCGAACCCCAAGCAAACATAGGCGACTTTTTGATACACAACCCCTAAAACGAGAGCATTCGCATGCGACAAATATTTAACTTATAATACTTACACTAGAATATTCTCCGTGCTCATACATACCAAATGTCATGACGCTTAAACGGTATAGAAAATATACCGTTGATGTGCTGTAGCGAGTTTTAGCTGCGAATTCGAATATGTAGTCAATGTAAGAACCGTTTACATGAAATCAATACTTAATATAATATAAAGCGAACTTTAACGGTGATCGTCCAAATGTCGAAGTCAATAAAGTATTTTAATATTCATACAACAACATCAATTTTATATGCAACTTATATATAACGTCTGTGTGTAATACGTTGCTGTATCTCTCGATTTGTCAAGTTGAAATTCAACCTAAATCTTGCTTCCGCAGCCCCTTGAGCCGAATGTGTTTCGCTAGATAACATTGCCGGCTTCCCCTTCGCCGCTAAAGACTGATTTATGAATATTGGTCAAGCTTTTTTTGGTATTTTACACACGAATAGGTCTTTATAACCTTAAAACGTACTTTATCTGACATCGATATTTATAATTACTGTTTTATATTTTAAATTATAAATAGTGTATGTATATTTTATTTAATAATCTACACTAATACCATAAATGCAAAAGTCGGTCTGTTTGTTGCTCTTTCACAAACAAACCAGAGATCCTAATTTGAAAAAAAATTTGGTCGAAGCAAACTTGAACCCCAAACAAGGATATGGACTATTTTTATATGCCTAACACCTGAAAAGCGGGCGACGCGAACGAAATATATAATTTGTTTTTTCTCTGTTTCAGGTGAGCTTGCTGTTTATAATTATCGCTGTAAAAGTAAGTACCTACGTAGTCATAGTTTGTAACTGCACTACAGACGGACTCCTACAGTTGATCCGCGTTTTCAATGTCATTGATTTTTCACATAATATCATCATGTCCGCTCACTGTCGTATCAGATGAGAGATTAAAGCGAATTCAGAAGCTAACGTAAACGTACGTACTCGCGTTGAAACTTCATCGATTTTAACATTCGAGGAATTCCTAATGGAGATATTATAAAGATTTTCTAAAATAAACTCGTCTGTCAGAGAGTTATTTATTTGTATATTGTATGAAAAATTCTAGACTAAATCTCTGAGATAACCAGTGAGATAAATAGACGGTAATCTCAATCTAAGATAGGATAGGAAAAACTCAATTTTTCGTCATCAAATTGTCTCTCGTGTTCGGCTCGACTCGGCTCGTCTCGTATAGTCTCGTCTACTCGTGAACAATGGCGTAGGATAACTTTGTAAGAAATACTTAATATTAAGACTGATAATCTTCAATGTTTGTCACAGCCTCACGGTGAAGTTTTTTTTATTTTTTTGTTAGAGGTGGCAAACGAGCAAGAGGCTCACCTGATGGAAAGTGACTACCACCGCCCATGGACATCATCTGCAACACCGGGGGGCTTGCAGGTGCGTTGCCGGCCTTTCAGGAAAGAGTAAGCTCTTTTCTTGAAGGTTCCCAAGTCGTATCGGTTCGGAAAAACCGACGGCGAAAGCTGATTCCACAGAGTGGTTGTACGAGGCAGAAAATGTAGTAAATTGTTCTTATTAAAATTCTTAAAGCTCTGAATAGCACAGTGGAACATTATCATAAAGTTATATTTCGTAAAAAGTCTAATACATTTAGTACATTTAATTCAGTTGAATTTCTTTCAATAATAAGTTTACAATGGTATCTATTTGATTCGTCTTAAACGAAGGCTGAATTATACCAGCCTGGAGTGGTACGTCGAGTTAAAACCCGTGACCTTGAATTGTTGTATTAACTTTCAAGTACGTTATGTTAGTACGCTGACAAGTATTGTCTAAAACAATAGGATTACTTTAAGTACATTATTGGGACTTATTATGAGTCAAGCAAAATCCATTAAAAGTATTTTAGTGGAGACATGAATTATTTATTAAAACGGTGAAAATATTATGGCATATCGCATATTATATTACAATAAATTAAAGTATATGTTATGTGTTCTTAGAATCACAATCTGAGTATAGTTTATTTCGTATAGTTATTGAGTATAGTTATCACACAATCACGTATTCGTGATACGTTCGTAACAATTAACGAGAAATATTATCAAGAAGAAAGTTAATAATTTCTTTTTTTTTTTGTATATTTTTTATTAATCGTAAACTCATAAATTTTGTTTTGTTTTCACAAATTTTTTTTGTAAATAATTTAATTCTAACCATAACTTATAATATTCGATTATTACAATATGTTGTTGATGCAGTTCAGAATGCAGTGCTTGTCAATATACCTATTCAGTCTTTACCTTAAATATCTTATAATGATTATGAAACACGGACACCGTACTTTCCAAGCCTTGGCTTGAGGTAAAAGGAAGGAAAACCCTAAGACGACTGTCATAACGTTCATAAAACACGTTAATAAAAATATATTTGTAAATT